>NW_019524948.1:51733-70080 GCF_002814215.2 Seriola lalandi dorsalis
TATTTGAGTAGCATTCATGAAGAATATGATGGATTTCATGTTTACATGTCATAAAGTTATCATTTACACCTGAGAATGCAATACTGTTGAAAAGCGCTGTTTAAACGCTTCAAGCTTAAATCGGCTGTTACCCTCGTTAAAGCTGTATGTGTGTATCCAAAATCTGAGCATTCACATTTAGTGGGATTTCTACACAGAACACTTCAGGATAAGTTTTCCTGTCTATTTGAGTAGCATTCATGAAGAATATGGTGGATTTCATGTTTACATGTCATAAAGTTATCATTTACACCTTAGAATGCGATACTGTTGAAAAGCGCTTTTAAGCGTCAGGATCGGCTCTAAGTCCTCGTCAGAAGTTTTCTCTGTGTTTGAAAACTGAGTTTTTATCACTCGTTGTTCTGTCTGTACAGAACACTTCAGGATAAGTTTTCCTGTCTATTTGAGTAGAATTCATGAAGAATATGATGGATTTCATGTTTACATGTCATAAAGTTATTAGCTAATGCACCCATCACATGCAGCTCCGGTCCCATGTCAGAAACAAAGGTGAGTCAAAGGAACCTCCTACTGGGCTGGGCAGTTATCCATTAAGGGTCACGACTACTGGAGCCCCGGCCTACGTCCCTTTCGCACACCGGGACATGGAAGGCTTATTGGCCAAGCTACCACCATTAGGAAGAGGAGCATCTGACTGGATCACTACTTTAGAAAGCCAAACCATGGGAGAGACACTGTGTGTAGGAGACTTGAGAGCCCTCCTGGGGAAAATCGAAGGGAAAGAAGTGGCGAAGAAAATACTAAAAGAAGGGGGCGTGACAAGTGAAATACCTGATAACACTTCTCTGAATGCTGTCAGAAACCGAGTGTGGAACGCCATGAGAAGAGAATATCCTACAGAAAGAAATGTGGACAGCGTGGGAGAAGTTAAAATGAAAAAGGATGAAGACATGTTGGATTATCTAAAGAGAGCAGCGGAATTGTGGGCCAAACACACGGGGGCTAGACATGATTCCAGCGACTCAATGCAGGCTCTGTGGCGAATGCAGTGCATAAGAGGCCTCCCCGAAGAAGTCCAGAAAGCATTGAAAGAAGTGGTGGGACTTCAGAAGCTCCCATATAAATTGTGGGTTGAACATTTAGATCACCACCACCGCAGACATGAAGACAGACTGGGGCAAGAGGAGGAAAATACAAGGAAACTATCCCAACGACTGTTAAAACAGCAAGTGTCGAAAAGCGATGAAGAAGTCAACAAAGCTAAAGCTAAGACAAGACAAATGTTAGCCGGAGCGCCACCAATGGACGACAACTGGAAGCAGGAACTGCAAAAAATTGTTAAAGAAGCCTTGGACTCCCGGCAGATCTCCGCACCACCCCCAGCTCCCCAACCAACCCCACAGACCCCTCATTACTTCCAGCCTGCACCGCAATGGGGAGGCCCAGGGAGAGGAAGAGGCAGAGGAGGAAGATGGACAGATGTATGTTACACCTGTGGACAAAGAGGGCACTGGGCCTCTGCTTGTCCCTCACAAGGAGGACAACCACGACAACACCACAACCAATACCAACAAAGGGGAGGACGAGGAGGTCACTACAGAGAAAGAGGAGGACCTAAACTTCCGTTTCCAGCACAAATGCCTGCTCAGGCCTGGGAGCCAGAACAGGAGTATTGACGGGACCCAGAGACGAAATCAGGCCAGTTCTATACAAATCTGACAGAACCAATGGTGGCCTGTGAAATTAACGGCAAAACTCACTATCTGTTGGCTGACACAGGGGCAACTTACTCTTGTCTAAACTCTCCATATCCACTCTCACATCGGAGCCTTGCCGTCATAGGAGTCTCAGGGAAACCACAAAACCAAACATTCACTGTACCATTGGCAGTGACACACGAAGAACAGGTATTAACACACCAATTTCTTTATGCCCCAGACTGCCCTGTCAACCTACTCGGCAGAGACCTACTGGGAAAATTGGGAATGACCATCTACTGTGGCCCTGATGGACTGCACCTCTCCACTACATCGTCCCAATGCATCAATCAAGGACCCTATTCCAGAGTATTATACATGACACCTCCCCCTGAACCTAAAGAACCTTTTACCAGAGTATACTGGATGAAACTGCTCCCCACAGGTCCTGACACTCCCCACATCCAATACCTATACATGCAGTGGAAACCATGGTTACAGACCTTGCACCCCTACAAAGCCCCACAGGATGAACTCCACTGCACCCTGAACTATCTGACACAACCAGATGAGTTATATGATGAAGCCTGGCAGGAAGAAATGGAGAGTCACACTCAGACACTCAAATTCACCTCCATTTTTGCAGGAAAAGAAGGTGTGGCTGCCTTTTGTGAGCTCACTAGTGACCAAGAGGGTTGGTATGCCCTACACGGAGACTCAAGCCCCCATGTCACACTGGCTGTCGGCAGTGACTATGAGGCTAGATCTCTTGGACCTATGGTAAAAAGAGCACTGACACTCTCATGGGAATCGACTGCTGCCCCACGAGTCTGGAAGGCCAAAGAAGAAGACATGTGGTGTATTGCCGCACCCATGACAGACAAAACAATCTCGGAGAATAAAGATTTGCCCCGCTTCCATGGCAGGGAAAAAACAGACCATCCTGATACTCCCCGGCTCTTGGGAGAGGTTTCATCACAGATCTGGACTACTTCACCTCAAGATGTTGGCTTGGTAAACACACCCCCTATCCACATCACCCAGAGGCCAGGACAGGGACCTGTCTGGAGACCTCAATATCGCCTGAAAAAAGAACAACAAGACCATCACGGGGCTATTACAAGCAGGAGTGATCATCCCCTACAGGTCCTGATGGAACACTCCTATACTTCCGGTGACAAAGGGAGAGGGTAAAGGATGGAGGATGGTACAAGATTTCAGACCTGTAAATGATGCAACTATCCCAGAAGCATTGCCAGTTCCAGACCCATATCTAGCCCTACAGAATATCGGGCCCCAGCATCAGTATTTCACCGTGGTGGATCTTGCTAATGCCTTCTTTTGTCTACCTTTGGCAGAAGACTCTCAGGAGTATTTTGGGTTCACCTATAAAGACCACACCTACACATACACCAGGCTACCACAGGGTTACCGTGACAGTCCTGGTCTGTTCAATCATGCCCTCAGAACTCAACCCAAACCCTTAACCCTGCCTGCAGATGTCACCCTTATCCAATATGTGGACGACATTCTGATTGCTGCTCCATCGGCTGAGGCATGTCTGACAGCCACCCATGCACTGTTGAAATTGTTGGCAGCGAACGGCTACAAAGTCAAAAAAGAAAAACTACAAGTGTGTAGACGACTGGTCATCTTCCTGGGACGGGAAATCTCACACTCCTCGCATACTCTCACTGCTTCCCAGAAATCTGCCATCCTCTCACATAACAAGCCGCGGACGGTGCAACAGATGTTGGCTTTCCTGGGGCTAACGGGATACAGCAGAAACCATGTCCCTTGCTATGTTGACCTCACACAACCTCTGAGAGACATAGTAGCGGAGGCAGGAAATCGCAACCTAACTGCCGAACTGCTATGGACACAAGCTGCTGAAGAAGCCTTCACACTCACCAAACAAGCACTGGCCCATGCGACTGCTCTGTCCTCCCCAGATTACACCAAAACTTTTAATCTAGATGTTTCTGAAAAAGCTGGGGTGGTAAATGCAGTACTTTTTCAGAAAAAGGAGGGAGAGAGAAGAGTGCTGATGTACCACAGCTCAAAACTGGACAATATGGAAGTAGGACAAGCAGGATGCACCAGATACTTAGCAGCTCTAGCAAAAGCTATCACCAAAACAAGCCACCTGGTAATGTGCCACAAGCTGAAGATAAACACAGACCATGGAGTAGTAGCTTTCCTGGGATCAAGCGCATTCACTTTCTCAACAGCAAGAAAAACAAAAATCTCAGAGACCCTACTACAACCCCACATCACATACCACACAGAGGGGGTAAACATGGCAAAAGGACTAAATGCTGAGGATGGACAGCCTCACAACTGTGCTGAAAAAGCAGAAAAAGAAGTGAAACTCAGACCAGACCTGGAAACAGAGCCACTACAGAACCCAGACATGATCCTGTTCACA
This sequence comes from Seriola lalandi dorsalis, assembly GCF_002814215.2. NCBI lineage: Eukaryota > Metazoa > Chordata > Actinopteri > Carangiformes > Carangidae > Seriola > Seriola lalandi. The sequence continues at coordinate 55,859 of NW_019524948.1, forward strand.
GACGGTTGTTGTTACAAAGGAGAAAATGGAAACTTTGCCTCTTATGCGGTGGTTGAGCAACAGCCATACACCAGAAAGTACACCACGAAAGAAAAAGGAATCATCCCACAGCCGGCATCTGCGCAACTAGCAGAAATAATCGCACTAACAAAGGCCCTCAAACTGGCTGAAGGAAAAAAGGTAAACATCTACACAGACTCAGCCTATGGCTATGGAGCTGTGCATGTAGATGGACCACAATGGATAAGGAGGAATTTTCTGACCACCGCCAACACTCCAGTGAAACACAGGATGCAATTAGAAGAATTGGTGCACTCCATATCACTACCAGCAGAAGTGGCAGTGATGAAGTGTAAAGGACACCAGAAATTGGACAACGACATAGCCGAAGGAAATGATGCCGCAGACAAAGCTGCAAAAGAAGCCGGAGGCTACACACCCAGACAAATGGTGATCACAGACTCCTCTCCATTACCTGTTCTAACGGAAGAAGATATCATCAAGATGCAAGAACAAGCCGGAGCATATGAACAGAGTGAATGGGCAAGAAAAGGAGCCGTACAAAGGAATGGATTGTGGAGGTCACATGATGGACGACTGGTGGCTCCAGCAAAACTCTGCCACCTACTACTGAAGCAAACCCATGGACCAGCCCATGAAAGTAAACAAAGGACACAGAAGAACATTGAAGCATGTTGGTGGCACCCTCACATGACCGCCCTAGTGGACAATTACATCACAGACTGCACCACATGTAATGAACATAACCCCAAGCAAGCCTACAGATGCCCCCTAGGGAAGTTCCCTGTGCCAGAAGCACCATTCCAGGACATCACTATAGATTTCACGGACATGGGAGCAAAAAACAGAACAAAAGGCTACAGATACCTGCTGGTAATGGTGGACCGATTTACCAAGTGGGTAGAGGCCATTCCCTGCAAGAATGAGTCTGCACAGACTGTGGTAAAGTGGCTGAAGAATGAACTCATCCCTAGGTACGGGGTTCCCAAGAGCATTCGCTCAGACAATGGCTCACACTTTAGCAACAAAGAACTAGTTGAAGTAGAAAAAGCATTAGGCATAACACACAGGTTTGGAGCAGTGTACAACCCTGCGTCACAAGGGTTAGTAGAAAGAGCTAACCAAACGCTAAAACGAAAAATAGCAAAAATATGCTACGGCGCTAAGCTCACGTGGGTGGACGCACTCCCTCTATCGCTTATGTCAATGAGGACCTCCCCAGGTTCAAAAACACATCTAACACCACATGAGTTGCTGACGGGCAGGCCAATGCCTGGACCACCCCGAGAGGGAGGTCATATGCCCTCTCTGGATGTGTGGCAGGTGAGCTGTGATGAGTACATGTCTGCCCTGACTAATCTCATTCGAGTTTTGTCTAAACAGGTACAGCTGGCCGGACCTGAAGCAACTCCAGCGGAGACTCCAGCAATAAAGGTAGGAGATTGGGTGCGTATGAAAGTCAACAAAAGAAAGTGGCTGGATCCCAGGTGGACAGGCCCCTATGAAGTTACTGAAGTAACTTCCCACGCGGTCCAGGTAAAAGGTAAAGCTGGAGCTAATTGGCACCACCTGACACATTGTGCACCTGCATCTCCACCCTCACGCACTTTGGCGGAGGTTAGAACTGATTTGGCTGAACAAGGTGAGGGTTCAAAGGAGATAGACTGAAAAAAAAAAAAAAAAGACAAGACCCTTATCAACACCATGGTTGAATTAAACAGACGACCATGGCACCCCTTTAGGCACCCAGGCTGGTGTGGGCTAAGGGGAACATTGTGTGTGTTTTTGTTCATATCATTAATCATAGTACTCCCCATTATATTGTGGGAGATTAATAATAATCACACCACCAATACTACTGACAGCATTGCAGCTATAGCTCACCTCCGACCGAAACGGTCTCACACCTCCAGTAGAACCCCACTTAACATACAGCTTACTGAAGGCCAAGATGCAACAGCTAAGTTTGACTTGTGTTCAGTGGTGAAATGCCAACCAGAAGAGGCTGCTCATCAATGGTCAGATAAGTATCTCTGCGAGTACTATGGTGACACAGGATACAGCTATGATAGGTGGTGTGGGAAATGGGATTATGTAATCACCAACACAGGAGGAGCTGACTGGGGGTACAGACCCCAGAAGGCCTCATCCGGAGCAGACTCTCTGAGAGTTAGAATGAGTCTTATCAAAGGTAGTCAACAGCCAAATTGCCAAAAAGGAGGGTGTAATCCTCTGTATCTAACTTTGAAAAGACCCCAACTGTCCGATACCGGGATTTATGTCTTGGGATCCCTCCAGACAGGCTCTGACCCCTTAGGAAATCTTATTATAACTGTCTCAAAGAAGCCTAAGCCCAACCCAACCAATAACTCTATATCAGCCAGTAGTGTAGCTCTTGAACCCACACCCTTCTCCCCTCTCCTTGGAGACCTTCTGGAGCCAGTAGTGAAGTATCTTACAAATGTTACCTATGAGAGCAAACTAGCACTGGAAAATGGTTATAATGATAAAAATGAATTGCTTGAATGGGTTCAGTACGAAGCTTTAACCACTGGAAAATCAAACTGCCTTGCATGTGCTAAAGCTAGACCTGTGTTAGGTACTGTCCCATTTAGATTATCTGACTCAAGTGATCCAGCCGGTCTCCAATGTGCAGTTAAACTTTTTAAGGCAGGCGTCCATCCCAACGATGACAAATGTAAGACTCTGGAGCTCCTCTTTCCAGTGGTTAAAAGCCCTGATACACCACCTTCTGTGGTAGTTTATGCAGGGAATTACACCTGTTTTGAGAAGTCAGGAAATGATGGTCTGAATGTAAGAAATTTTCCTTCTGGCTATTGTGAGACAAAAATAGACATCACAGCAGGTTCAGGGAACTACTCAGCATTGGCCTTCGTCGAACAGAATACTCCCAGGGCTGACTTATGGTGGCTGTGTGGGGACCGTAAGCTGCGCTCTTATCTCCCTAAATAGTGGAAAGGTACTTGCACCATTGCTCAGTTACTCATGCCATTTCATATGCTCCCCTTTGAAAGCAGCCAGCTTGGAGGCACATTGCCCCACCGCCATAGGAGGAGTATTCCAGGGGGTTCTTTTGATTCTCAAGTGTACATAGATGCCATAGGGGTCCCCAGGGGTGTGCCTGATGAATTTAAGGCCAGAAATCAAATCTCAGCTGGATTTGAATCACTTCTCTGTTGGGTGACTGTGAACACCCCCCCCCCCCCCCCCCCCCCCCAGGATGGTCTCTGTGAAAGTCCGCAATGTCACAATGTGGCAAGAGGGCACCGACTGCCTCTCCTCAGGGGTGTGATGCATCGAAGGCAGGTCCTGGTTAAGCCTCTCCGTCTGCCCATTGCTCTCAGGGTGGTAACCACACGTTAGACTAGCTTTAGCCCCCACCAACTGGCAAAAGGCCCCCCAGAACCGTGCCACAGACTGAGGCCCCCGGTCAGACAGAATGTCCCTGTGGAGTCCAAAATGTCTGAAGACGTTAGTAAGCAGGACCTCCGCCGTTTCCTTGGTGGAGGGTAAGTTTGGAAGGGCAATTTCACCATCTTAGAAAATCTGTCCACAACAGTCAGTATGGTGGTATTACCTTCCGAGGGTGGGAATACAGTGACAAAATCAACAGAGATATCTGACCAGGGACGACGCGGGGCTGGAAGGGGTTGCAGCAGACCAGCGGGGGGAGCAGTAGAGGGCTTCTGTTGGGCACAGACAGAACAGTCTGAAACATCCTTTCTTATGGCAGGCCACCAGAACCTTTCCTGAATGCGAAATATAGTCCTCCACACCCCAGAATGGCAGGAAAACTTGGAGGCATGAGCCCAGTGGATTACCATACCCCTCACATCTGGTGGTACATACAGTCTGTTAGGAGGCCGCCCCACAGGTGCAGTAAAAAGCTAGTCAGCTTTTTAACCTTGCACTCGCCCAAGAAACTGCCCCCAGGAAACATGTTGCGGGGAGAATGGAACTGGGCTCTTCTGGATTGGGGAGTGGAGGCAGGACAAAATGTCTGGCTTAAGATTCTTGGACCCCGGGCGATAAGACAAAATAAAATGGAATCTAGAAAAGAATAGGGCCCACCTGGCTTGCCGTGAATTCAGCCTCTTAGCACAGATATTCCAAAAGTTTTGTGATCCGTCCATACTACGAACAGCTACTCAGCCCCATCCAACCAATGTTTCCATTCTTCCAGTGCAGTTTTTACAGCCAACAGCTCCCGATCACCCACTGAATAGTTCCTTTCTTCCGGAGACAACCTTTTGGACAAATATGCACAGGGATGGATCTTGTTGTCTTTACCTGCCCGCTGGGATAACACAGCCCCTATGCCGGTGTCCGAGGCATCCACCTCTACAATGAAAGGGCTGGAGCGGGAGGGAAGAGTCAGCACAGGAGCTGTGGCAAAACTCCACTTCAGATGCTGGAAGGCAGCATCCGCTTGTGGAGACCAGGAGAACTGAACCTTAGAACAGGTAAGAGAATGGAGAGGAGCAGCAACAGTACTGAAATTCCTAATGAACTTGCAGTAAAAATTGGCAAACCTGATGGGGGTGTTAAGGGCAGTTTTCCATTCGTCCCCTTCTCTAATTCTCACCAAATGGTATGCATTGCGGAGATCTAGTTTGGTGAAAACCTTAGCCCCCTGGAGCTGATCATGAGCAGAGGAGATCAGTGGGAGTGGGTATCGTTTTTTTTACAGTAATGTTATTCAGACCTGTGTAATCTATGTAGGGACGGAGTGACTTGTCCTTCTTTTCAACAAAAAAGAATCCTGCCCCTGCTGGTGATGAAGAAGGACGGATTATGCCAGCCTTAAGAGCAGCGTTTATATAATGCTCCATCGCTTGATGCTCAGGGGTCGACAGGGAGTATAACCGCACCTTAGGAATGGGGGAACCTGGGAGAATGTCTATGGCACAGTCATGGGGCCTATGAGGTGGCCATAGACCTTCTTGCCCTGGATTTACTAAATACATTTTCAAAATTAAGGTAGCATTCTGGCACACCCGAGAGATCTGGATATTCTGTCAGTGCCCGCCCCTGAAGCAGATTCAGTAGCACTGGATGTGGCTGGAGCAGGGAAGCAGTTCTGCCTGCAGCTCTCCCCCCAGCCCAGCACTCTGCCGGTGGCCCAGTCCATATGAGGGTTATGCTGTTTTAGCCATGGAATACCTAGGATTAATGGGTGGTGAGAGGAGAGATACAGGTGAAAAGTAATTTGCTCTGTGTGACCATCCTCATACACCACTGACACAGGTGAAATCTGGTGAGTTATGGTGCACAGGAGGCGACCATCTAGAGCTGGGGCCGACAGAGGCTGAGGAATGGGCTGGTTAGACAAGTTAGGGCTTTTAGCTAGTTCATAGTCCAACATGTTAGCATCAGCACCCGAGTCCACCAGAGCTGGACGGCTGAGAGAGAGAGTCAGATGTGGTGTGATGGGTGTTAACTGTCTCTTTGTTTGATTCTTATAGTTAGTAACGCTCACCAGGGTCTTGACTGAAGAGCTGAGAGAAGATCTTTTCACTGGACAACTGGCGACAAAATGACCCAGCTGGCCACAGTAGAGGCATCTCCCCTCATTCACTCAACTGCGTTGGCATTCAACAGGTGACAGTCGAGTGGGTCCCAGCTGCATGGGTTCCGGGATGTCTGATGACAATGTCTCCTCGAACGGTGGCTTTGATGACCAGACTTGGTGATGAGGAGGAGCTGGGGTTCGGTGCTGGTCCTGGAGCACACGGGTCCGGTGACGCTTGATTTTGTATAGTACTGTGTAACGTGCATATGACAGCGCGATGTCAGTATTGTGAGAACAACCTCACAAATAATCAACAAAGAATTTATTTTACATTATATTACTTACCTTAATCCAGTGTAAGTGAGGATTTATTGAACTGTGAATGGTTTTCCAGATCATTTACATATGAGCTCCTGATTGTTTATCAGCCATTTAATGATTTTGTTTTCATTTTAAAATACAGTAAGGTTAACAATTCATGTGGTAACAGTATAGTGCAATACAGCATTTATCGTTTTATAAGTTAACAGTAAAAGGGTGTATAATACAGTGATATTTAGAAAATACAAATTGTACAGTTAAAAAGAAGTTGAATAGATTTATTTAAGTCTGATATATTATACAGGCTGGGTTTTTTGATACCCTGGATTCTGGATTGAGGTGGATTCTCTCCCTGATGAGGGGATGGCGAGCCAACCGTGTGAGCATCTGGATTGAAGAGGACCTTCTTCATTCTTCATCATTTGTCTTATCAGTGTGGTAGGACTTTTGGAAAAGACTTAAAGGAACCATTGAAGCGAACTATTTTTTATTTTTTGTCAAAGAGAGACATATTATTTTATGAAGGGTGCACCCAGTTAAAAGACATTTGAAAGAAACAATATTTAAAGCCGGCAGTATTTCTAAACTAATTTTTCATGTGTGTTTAATACAGTGTGTTTGCTTTAACTCACCTCTGTGTCTCCTCTTACTCATTGTGGTGTCCAAATCATTACTCCTCCCTGTAAATCTAGAAAATTCTATTCTATTCTATGTATATGTCTGTATATACTTACCTACCGAGTGGGTTACAAGTGCTTCAGAGGGTCGCAGTCAGGCTTGCTCCCATAGATATCTATAGTTATGTAAATAACCTTAAGTTCTATTTTACAGTGAGACTGATGCTATGTATACTGGTTATATTTTACAGTGAGGCATATACTGAGTGGATTGGATGTATTTTACAGTGAGACACAGACTGAGTGGATTGGTCATATTATACAGTGAGACACAGACTGAGTTGACTTGTTATATTTTACAGTATGACTGCTGTTGAGTGGACAGGTTCTATTTTATAGTGAGACAGATGCTAAGTTGTGTTTTACAGTGAGAAAAAGACTGTCTTTCTGTAAAATATAACCAGTTGACTTAGACTGTGTGGACCGGTTATATTTTGCAGAGAGACATAAGCTGAGTGGACTGGTTATATTTCACAATGAGATACAGACTGAGTGGACTGGATCATTTTTTACAGTCAGACAGAGTGAATGGATTGGTCATAGTTTACAATGAGTCACAGACTGAATGGACTGGTTGTATTTTACAGTGAGACTGATGATGGGTGGACTTGTTATATTTTACAGTGAGACTGATGCTGAGTGGACTGGTTGTATTTTACAGTGAGACTGATGATGAGTGGACTGGTTGTATTTTACAGTGAGACACAGGCTCAGTGGAATGCCTATATTACATATTTTTTATTTTGCAGTGATTCACAAACTGGCTGGATTGGTCGTATTTAGCAGTGGGACACAGACTGAGTGGACTGGTTACATTTTACAGTGAGATTTATGCTGAGTGAAATGGTTATATTTTACAGTTAGAGAGGTGCTGACTTGACTTGTTATATTGTACAGTGAGAAACAAACTGACTGGACTGGTTATATTTTATAGTGAAATATCCACTTAGTGGGATTACAGTTACAGTGAGACACAGAATGAGGGGAATGGTTATATTTTATAGGAAGACACAGGTTGAGTGGACTGGTTATCTTTCACAGTGAAACACCCACTTAGACAAGTGATATTCCACAGTGAGATGGATGCAGACTGGAATGGTTTTATTTTACAGTGAGACAGACACTAAGTTTACTTGATATATTTTACACTGAGAAACAGACTCACTTGACTGTTTATATTTTACAATAAAACACATACTGAGTGGACTGATTATATTTTAGTCAGAGACAGAATGAGGGGACTGGTTATATTTTACAGTGAGACACAGGTTCAGTGGACTGGTTATCTTTTATAGTAAAACACAGGCTGAGTGGACTGGTTATATTTTACAGAGAGACAAAGAGCAAGTGGAAAATCAGGATTTTTGCAAGGTCGTTATATAGAAAATAATATTAGACAGTTGTTGGAATTTATTGAAAATGTTCAGTTGAGTAATAAAACTGGGTAAATTTTTATTGCTGTTTTAGATAAAGCCTTTGATAATATTAGTTTGGATTTTATTTTTAAAAGCTTGGAGTTCTTTAATTTTGGGAAATCTTTATTAATTTAATTAAAGTTCTATACAATGATACTAGCTGTAGGATTATTAACAATGGTTATATTTCAAGGTTGGTACGGTTATCAAGAAGAGGTAAACAAGGATGCCCTAGGATACTCTTTTTCCAATGTCGACATTGTGAAGGTGGGAATATTAAAACAAATATTTCAATGTATGCTGATGACACAAGTTTCATATTGAGCCTAAAACCTTCTCTTCAACAAGCAAAAAGTTTGAAACCTAATTATCAAAAATGTTTAATTCTTAAGATTGGGAGACAAGGCACACATTATATATATTCAATAATAATAAATAACTAGAAAATTCCTGAAGAAATTTTGAATGTGCCTGCTGTTTGTTGCATATCCATCACACACATTTGAATCCCTACAATGTTACTTTCAGTTTAATTCATGTCGTAGAGACTTATCCTGACACTGACCTCAGTCACTGCAGGTGTCCCTCAAAAAGACTTTTGAAGCTGACACAACTGGTCAAAATAACCTCACACTGAAGGTTTCAAACCCAAATTTGTCCCCACAACCATAGCAAGACATGTATACACACGTACATGCCCTAACAGAAGTTGATCTGCAATACAGCTATACTGCCATATCCCCATATACACTAATAAAAATATCCTGCATGATCTACTTAAAAGAATTGAGGCAATTTTTTGCATCAGATTATTACGTAAATTAAGCAAAGCTAGTCTTTGTATAAACAACCTAATTTTTTGAACATAAAAAATGTATTTTCAATTAAAGTCTACTTAATTTTAGCAATTTTCCCGGTGTATTTTTTTGTGTTTTATCTACTTAATTCTTGAGTTACAAATATGCATTTTTAATTGAAACTTACTTAATTTTTTTAATTTGATATTTCTTACTTGAAGTGGGATCTACATAGTTTTTCCAAATGTGCTAGTGTCGTTTTAAAGTTACATTTACTCACATTTTCTAGTAAGCAATTCAAATAATTGGTTATTTTATTAGAAGGGTACACTCAGCAAATTACATAGCACCCCATTACATACATTACATTACATAAAGATATGTTGTGTACAAGTCAAAAGTTTGGTATGGGGATGGTACTAGAGAAAGGTCATAAGGTCACCACAACCAAGAGGAATCTTCCTTTGAAAAGCATTAATGTACTTCTGAAAACTGACATATTGGTCTTGAGATAAACTGACAAAATTGACATGGTTCACAGTGTAGAAAATATGAATGTGCTCATAAGTGCCAAGTCACTAAAATTTAATGGATTTATTGACTAAACATCATGAATGTGTTTGCTAAATTCTACAACAATCCATTTATTACATCCATTAATATGCTGCCATGTAGCTGAAGTGTTGAACACACATATAAATGGACAAGGCCATCCCCTAGACCCTGTCTGCCAACTGAGCAACAGTATGTACTCTGAACAACACCCGCGAGTCAACCATCGGGTATAAATATTTAACTTGTATTTCAAAAGATTCTGAAATGCAGTTCAACCAATGTACAACTTGAAGTAAGGTCTTATTTTGAATTATGAATACAATACAGCCACATTGTATAGGATCTTCTCCATGAGTCATGTGTTTCTCACTCCTGAATAGTTACATTCCTTAAAATGCTCTTACAACCTTAAATTAACAACAACCCCATATGAAAACCTAGGTGACAAGGATTTGTCTCAGCTGACCAGGGCCGAATTTGTGGCATTAAAAGTACAGAGAACTGATGGAATTCACACTACAATACAATACAATACATACAATACATTCCCCAAATAAGCAAACACCAGCATCAAAATAGATCAGTGTAACCTGAGAAAATACACTTCGAGACTTTGAGAACCTGAGAAAGTGCATTGGGAGAACCTGAGACAATGCAGTGTAAACACCACAACTGTAAACCTTGACAGGAGGGGGTTCACTAAAACCCTCTGCCTTCAACCAAGTCTGTATGGCTTTTAGGAATGTAATCTGACCTTCAGATCATGAACCTTGGAGGACATCTTGTTGTTCACATCCTCCAGCTCAAGGAAGATCTTCTAAAAAACCTCAAAGGTATATTTCAGTTTCTTAGGGTAGCTTAGTTCCATGGCATAGATAAGACCCATCAGGTAAGTACAAGCATGTGCCACATCAGGAATACCAAAAAGGACCTTTGCTCCCTCGATGGCTATTCCAGCTTGCTTGTTGAGACCGTCATCCCTGGCTTTGCTGACCACAAAGTTGTTGAGGACAAATGTAGTAAGGTCCTCTTGGATGGCTGTGGCATCATCATCATCAAAAACCTGCGAAATACAGCAGAAAAATAAAACCAACTCTAAGGTAGTAATTGGAAGGATGCATTTGGCCAACTTTGATCTACCTCGATACAGAAGATAAGATTGAAATTTTGTGTTTTTTATTTAGTATTGCAGCATTGGTTAAGAGGTAAGTATTGTATATTTGGGACGGTGAACAGGCAATAGTATGTTAAAAACTTGATAATTCTATAAACTTATTATTATGACAGTTTAGATGAGAAAGCAAGGTGCAACTTTAATGGCGAAACTTTATTTAATTTCTCTTTAGAGGTTAAAGTATGACAGATACGCATCAAGGGAGTTGGGTTTATCAATAATATGTATTTTGCCCACACGTTAGTGAATATAGGCAGAATCTAAAATCTATATAACCAATCCTGTTTTGTGAATACATACATTTAAAAATTGTGCTTATTTGCAGCTGTTATATAGTACATGCTACTACACACGTGGACAAAATTGTTGGTACCCTTCCGTTAAAGAAAGAAAAACCCACAATGGTCACTGAAATAACTTGAAACTGACAAAAGTAATAATAAATAAAAATTTACTGAAAATTAACTAATGAAAATCAGACATTGCTTTCGAATTGTGGTTCAACAGAATCATTTTAAAAAACAAACTAATGAAACCGGCCTGGACAAAAATGATGGTACCCCTAGAAAAGATTGAAAATAATTTGACCATAGGGACATGTTAAACTAAGGTGTGTCCTGTAATTAGCGTCAGAGGTGTCTTCAATCTTGTAATCAGTCCGTCTGCCTATTTAAAGGGTGAAAAGTAGTCACTGTGCTGTTTGGTATCATGGTGTATACCACACTGAACATGGACCACAGAAAGCCAAGGAGAGAGTTGTCTCAGGAGATTAGAAAGAAAATTATAGACAAGCACGTTAAAGGTAAAGGCTATAAGACCATCTCCAAGCAGCTTGATGTTCCTGTGACTACAGTTGCACATATTATCCAGAAGTTTAAGGTCCACAGGACTGTAGCCAACCTCCCTGGATGTGGCCGCAAGAGGAAAATTGATGACAAATCGAGGAGACGGATAATACGAATGGTAACCAAAGAGCCCAGAACAACTTCCAAATAGATTAGAGGTGAACTCCAAGGTCAAGGTACATCAGTGTCAGATCACACCATCCGTCGCTGTTTGAGCCAAAGTGGACTTAATGGAAGACGACCGAGGAAGACTCCACTGTTGAAAGCAAATCATAAAAAAGCGAGACTGGAATTTACCAAAATGCATATTGACAAGCCACAAAGCTTCTGAGAGAATGTCCTTTGGACAGATGAGACAAAACTGGAGCTTTTTGGCAAGTCACATCAGCTCTATGTTCACAGACGCAAAAATGAAGCATACGAAGAAAAGAACACTGTACCTACTGTGAAACATGGAGGAGGCTCAGTTATGTTCTGGGGCTGCTTTGCTGCATCTGCCACAGGGTGTCTTGAATCTGTGCAGGGTACAATGAAATCTCAAGACTATCAAGGCATTCTGGAGCGAAATGTGCTGCCCAGTGTCAGAAAGCTTGGTCTCAGTCGCAGGTCATGGGTCCTTCAACAGGATAATGACCCAAAACACACGGCTAAAAACACCCTAGAATGGCTAAGAACAAAACATTGGACTATTCTGAAGTGGCCTTCTATGAGCCCCGATCTAAATCCTATTGAACATCTGTGGAAGGAGCTGAAACATGCAATCTGGAGAAGGCACCCTTCAAACCTGAGACAGCTGGAGCAGTTTGCTCACGAGGAGTGGGCCAAAATACCTGTCGACAGGTGCAGAAGTCTCATTGAGAGGTACAGAAATCGCTTGATTGCAGTGATTGCCTCAAAAGGTTGTGCAACAAAATATTAAGTTAAGGGTACCATCATTTTTGTCCAGGCCAGTTTCATTAGTTTGTTTTTTAAAATTATTCTGTTGAACCACAATTCAAAAGCAATGTCTGATTTTCATTAGTTAATTTTCAATAAATTTTTATTTATTATTACTTTTGTCAGTTTCAAGTTATTTCAGTGACCATTGTGGGTTTTTCTTTTTTTAACGGAAGGGTACCAACAATTTTGTCCACGTGTGTATATTTTATATATTAATTTTCCCAAAATTATAATTGCTGATCTGCTAACCTGTATGCCTTTTAATAATTTGATAATACTTGAGTAGAAATGTGTATACATGATACTATTCAGCAATCAGCCTAGCTTGCACAATATTGTATACACAGTATATATATACACAATATACACAGACAGGGCAAAGGTATATTTTCTTTACCTGGTAGTCTTTGATTAAATCCTTCGTCTTCTCACCAAGGTAGAGAACGAGGCCTCTGATTACAACTTCTCTTCGTAACTCAATGCTGTGGTCCTACAAAAGAATAAAATAGGTCATTATGTTAAGTATAGAGAGTACAGTGCTATTTTGATACATATAAGTTCTACACTGTTGTAAGTACATACCTCATTTAACATGTCAAGGGTCTCATCAAGTTTCTTCCCAGTGGCTCCCCCCTTCCTCCTGTACAGGCACAACAGTTTGGGCGTATATTGGTCCAACTTCCCCAGGAATGTGGACTGTAATGGCTTCAGTGTGATCCTACAGAATTCCTTCCTGACGAAGAAACATCACAAGATACAGAAAGAAAACAATTAGAAAGAGACAGGGCAAGAGAAAAATACACAGAGTATTCAGATTGAACTGAATCGTGAGTGCACTATCTAACAATGGAGTGCTTGTTATTACACAGGTAATCAGATAGACATAACATTTTCCCCTTCACAGCTCCATCAGGTAAGAATACTGCTCATTTTCTCGAACAGGTGATCAGGTACACTCCCCTCCAAAAGTATTTGAACAGTGAGGCCAATTCCTTTATTTTTGCTGTAGACTGAAAACATTTGGGTTTGACACCAAAAGATGAATATGAGTCAAGAGATCAACATTTCAGCTTTTATTTCCAGGTATTTACATCTGGATTTGATACACAACTTAGAAGATAGCACCTTTTATTTTGAACACACCCATTTTTCATGTGAGCAAAAGTACGTGACTGACGGTTGTGTATTGTTGCCCAGGTGTGTCCTATTACATTGATTATTCAAACAATAAATAGCACTGAATATCTACGCTCAGTTTCAGATTTGGATTTTATAGTTTTTATATGTAGAATTTATAGTTAGAAGTGTAACTAACATGAAAACCAGAGAGCTGTCTATGGGTGAAAAAAAAGCAATCGTGAAGCTGAGAGAAGATGGAAAATCAATTAGAGCCATTGCACAAACATTGGCCATAGCCAGTACAACCATTTTGAATGTCCTGAAGAAGAAAGAAACCACTGGTGTACTAAGTAACAGACATTGAATGGGTAGACCGAGGAAAACAGCAGCAGTTGACGACAGAAACATTGTGAGAGCTGTAAAGAGAGACCCTAAAACAACTGTTAGTGACATCAGCAACAACCTCCAGAGGGCAGGAGTGAAGGTATCAGAATCTACTGGATTAATTATATCTACTACAATCAACAGAGATTTGTGAACTACACTAGAGATGCAGTGAAGGGAATAGCTGAACAATTGGGCCCCACATCCCTCATGTCATGGCAAAACAGGATGGCTCTGGACATGTTGTTAGCTGAAAAAGGAGGAGTTTGCAAGATGTTTGGAGAGTATTGCTGCACGTACATACCCAACAACACTGCGCTAGATGGGAGTATCACAAAGGCCTTAGCAGGCCTCACCTCCCTGTCTCTTGAGCTAGCAGAAAACTCTGGGGTAGATGACCCATTTGGAGGATGGTTTGACAGCTATTTTGGAAAATATAAAG
>NW_019524948.1:70131-70740 GCF_002814215.2 Seriola lalandi dorsalis
TTGACAATGACAAACAATAGACCAATAATATGTGTCGATGCTGGCAACACACTGCTAGCCCTCTGTAGCCAATCGGCCCAATTGGAGGGAATTTAGAGGAAAAAAACAAAACAAAATAACATAGCGGACCGGACCGGCCCACATTGGGTCAACGGCCCACCGGGACGATGCCCGGTATGCCAGATGGCCAGTCCACCCCTGGGTGAGGGTCACTCCAGCTGGCACCTAATGTTGTGGGGCTGTATTTATTAAGTTTCAGAGCAGAAAATCAGTCATAACTATCCAACAATTCTTAATGACTCATATTTGGTTCTACTTTTAGGACTAGAGTAAAAGCATTTATCAATTTTTTTTAACCTTGAAAATCAGCTCTACTGTATCTCTGATACAGTATTTAGGGGAGCTCAGTTGTTATCTGTTGCCCAGACATGGTGTTCTAAGAACGGGCCAACCAGTCCTGAACAACTGTATAGGTCAATTGTTTCAACCCATGACCCATAAGAGTCGTATCAGAGGGTAATTCATCATCCGTGTTGCATTCACCACTGGAAGTAGAGGCTGATGCTAATTTGTTTCCTGTGTGATAGGAGCATGATGAATCAGGGAAGG
>NW_019524948.1:70790-136344 GCF_002814215.2 Seriola lalandi dorsalis
TAAGTCTATCTGTTCCAATACTTTTGCTCACCTAAAAATTTGGTGTTCCGTTACAAATAATGCTATCTTCTAAGTTGTGTATCAGATCCAGATGTAAATACCTGGAAATAAAAGCTGAAATGTTGATCTCTTGTCTCATATTCATCTTTTGATGTCAAACCCAAATGTTTTCAGTCTACAGCAAAAATAAAGGAATTGGCCTCACTGTTCCAATACTTTTGGAGGGGAGTGTAAGTGTATTTTTTACTTTATTCTGACAACACAAGATAAACATACCTGGGAAAGCTCAGACAGGGCAGGTCATCGAGCTTTGAGGTCAATCACAGGTAGTTTCTTGAGGATTACATCATTTCGACGCCGTGAGAAGGTTTTGGCCATTTCCTCATTGATGAGTTTGTTGTTATCTCTCTTCTTGTACTCATACAGAAGCTCCACTCTCTCCTGTTCAAGGGTTGCATCAGTTTCACCTTGAAGATGAGGTGGGAGGTAGTTACCTCAGATTTCTTTGCCTTTTTCAAGCCTTTTGCTGGAGTTCTATCTGCAGCTGATTTCCTCTTCAGACAGTTAACGTTTAGCTCTGGTAGTCCAAGGTGTCTCACCTTTGCCACTAATTGCCCAACTCGGACTTCAGGCTGTTGTGCCAACTATATAAACCATTGAAGGACACTGGGTCCCTCAAACACGGATGCTTCGTAACCAGGGCCTCAGCAACTTGCTTCCTTCGGGCCTGTGAAGGACAGGCAGTGTAGACAAAGATGCACTCTGCTGATTTGTTCAGGATGTCAGATTTTACTGCAGGATTGGTGAGTAGGGTCCGTCCTTTTTGTAAGCTTCATTTGCAGCTTATAGAACAAGCTCTATGTCAAAGGAAGGTAGGTATCTCAAACTGAGCTGGCCAAGGCACAAAACGAAGGGAGGAAACGCTCTCTGGAGAAGACAGAATTATGGTATCACTAGACACAGTGGAACTGGAACCAACATCTTCCTCAGCACAACTGCTATCAAAGCTCTCTTGGGACTGTTTAGCATTCAATGAATCCTCAAGTGTCAATGTGATCACTGGCTCAGCAAGAACCACCTTGACAGTGTCTTTGTCCTTTATTTTGTTAGTTTCAAGGAGAGTAAAAAACTGACCATTAAAATCTTGGTCCTGGAACTGGATACTAAATTCTTGTTCGATTGCAAATGTCTCGTGTACAATATGCTTCAATTCCTCCACAGTCTGAGGGATTCCTGAGGGCAAGGAAAGCTTGCGGATTTCTTCCTGCAGTATGACATGAAGTCTGGCAGACATGCTGATGATTCTGTAGTAGGAAAAAAAAGACCTTTGTTATTTTGAATTTAGGCATGTAAAGAAACAAATTACATCCTGTTACAAAATAGATATGTAAAAAAATGTAATGTTAAAGTGCAGTAACCAGCACACAGAACAGGAGGCATTAATTAGTAAATAATGGACTTTACAGACTGTCACATTAACCAGAAGTAGTATTTCAGTGTAAGTAAATGTAAGTACAGCTATGTATTCAACCATAATTCATTTCGATGCAAATTGCTCCACCACTCAATAACTAATTTGATGGTATGTTATACTCACGACTATAAAATACGACTATAAGGATAAGAACCAACTATCACTTTAAAAATAGGAATAAGATATGGATCACTTTTTCAAGATGCTAGTGGGGGGTGGGGGGGGTTGGCATAATATAAACTGTTTGCACCAATTCATTTTCAAAGAGCGATGGTCAATGGGGAGACTGACACTCGAACCAATGGTATAACTTCAATTGGTCATGGACATTTGCATTTCTACAGCTGACATCACTGTTGTGGTCCAGCCAAACACTAAATGATGAAATGAATATACAAATCAGGAACAATTGAAAACATGTTGATATATTCAGTATTTTAACTACCTAATCTTGGATGTGGATGTGACGCTTCAAGGTGACAAATTGCTTTCCTGCAACAGTGTATGCTGCAAGAGGGTAAGAGTCTCTTAATTCCTGTTGCTCAAGGACTGTCACTTTGTCTTGTGGATTCCAATTCAAAAGCCCTAAGGTGCTCACTGTACCATGAATGTAGACACTTGACAGCAAATACAGTCCGGCCATGCAGAATCAGGATTAGACTTAGTTCAACGAAATCCAGAAACCCTCCAGTGCATCCATGGGGCAAGATCATTCCCACCGAGTAACTGGTGCCATGGCAGGTCACTGTATTGGCTACCTGAATACACGTCTCACCAGGAAACTTTCTTTGCAATGCTTCCTGTATGTTTTCGTGGAGGACATCCACAGACACCGAGGAAATATTTGAGACACTGAGGGCAGGTTTCAGTATGTCTGTGCCATGCAGATGGTAAGCTACCATGAGCTGATGCTTCACAGCAAGAGACAGTAGAATGTTGCGAAAACAGCTAGTATGTCGAACGACTCACTTAAAAAAGCTATGTTTCGCTTCAAAGCGCATTGTCCACATAGCTAAAAGCGGTCCAAAAGCCTTGATTAGTTGTGGATAATGCTCAAGGAAATGATGCTTCGGCAGGAGTTTTGCCTGTGGAAAAACCTGCATATATCTATACCTGTGTTGGGATATCTTGGTGTCAAGGTATCTAATTGTGTCATCAGTGTAAAATGGAGAAGCACGTAATTCAACATTGTCCTTAAGTTCCATTAGAAGATGCCATGCTGGTTCACTCTCTGGCACTTTGAAACCAATGATAAGAGAGATCAGATGCAGTAAAGTCCAATTTTCATGAGTGTTGCCACCTACACTCCTCCGGGTGGCAAAGTTCAGCGGGACAGGCTGTGGGCTGTCAACTTTGTCAGTCCATTTGTAAGGAAACTGTCTGATTAGGTTATTGAGTTGACATAAAGTTAAGTATGTTTTCTTAATCAGAACATTGAGGCACAAAGCCAACTCCAGAGGTACTATTCCCTCAAACAGGTCGTGGAGCAAGTCAGGTGGATACCCTGACAAAACATGAAAATATTTTAATCTATTAGTTAAAGCACACTGCCTTTTCACACCAAAGCAGTGAGTGAGAGTGGGACTTTCTGAGGCTGCTTGTACATGAAGAGAATGTTCCTGATTTGTTCTTGCTTGGAAGGATCCAGTTCTTACTTCTTTTTCCTGAAAGTCCGAAGGCGCTCCCAAACAAAACCTGCAGACGTGAGATCCAGAAAAGTTTTGCAAAAAGCCACCAATTGAATGGGCACCTAAATTGTCAGCTACTACACTAACTATTGTGCCCTTGATTTTCTTTCCAAACACAGGGATAAAGAGCCCTTCTTCTTCCAACTGGACAAGGACTTTTAATAGTGGCTCTAGCACTGCCTCATAACCATACTTCTTTACATCCACAGCCTTGCAAAGCTTAATAAATTGACTTCAATGTAGCACGAAACTGTGGTGGAACATTTGCCAATACCTAATACACTGCAGTAATCTTATGTTTTTTTCGGGATGTTCCCAGGGGATTGCACACCTCAAAATTGTATGGAAAATATACAGGAGAAGAGGAAGACTTATTTCTTCAGTGGATAAAAGTGCATTTTCTTTAAAATGCGTTCCATCATGAAATGACTCATATCGACCCTCATCAGTGTTGTATGAAAAGTTGAAAGCTTTCTCCTGGATGTCTTTCAGACTTAATATCTGTGACAGTGATTCCAGAAGGGGAACGTACTGTAAGGTGCGACCTTCCTTCTTGTCCAGAATGTGTTCAACAGGTTCAACCAGATGAAAATTCCTCTTAAAAAACTCCCGTCTTTTGTAAGATGTAGCAAGAGGACCATGCACTTTTAAAGTTGTGCTGACGGGGTTTGACCCAGTCAATTGTTTGACTAAATCAGAGACAACTAGGTCATCAAGTACACAGTCATGTTTTCTTAAACATGAATTTACAGCCTTTCTTATGCTAGGACCTGACACTGAAGAGGATATAAACTGGAGCTCCGATACTACTTCAGTAATGCATTTGCTTGGCACATTATAGTATATACTTATGTACAATTTCTGCCCGGAAGTCACTTGAATGTGCTGCGTATTGTCGGTATCTGTGTGATGCAAAGGTTCTATAGACATTGGTGTAAAAACCACACTCCTTAAAGACGCAGTTCACAGTTTCATTTTTCTTGAGATGAACTCCAAGATGTTGGAAGTAATCCTTCTCAGTTGACAAACGAGCACGGCAAAGTTCACAAGTGAAACAAATAACTTCTCATGCTGATTTGTTAGCTGAATGTTTCCTTGACAAATGTGACTTTAGTGCACTCCAGGTTTTGAAGGAGCAGGGACAATCAGGATGTAAACAAGGAACAAATTCGCTGTGGTTGTGCCTTAACTTGTAGTGCCTCAAAAGTTCATTTGTTTCTGGGGCAACAAAGTTACAGATCTTGCAAATCCATCCCATAAAAGCCAGATGCTAGATCCAAGTATGTCCGGTCCCTAAAGGACAAGCAAATTCTGTGGTCTCTCTGGGGGATATTAGGATGGGACTCAGCTGGGAGATTTGTCACCTATGTGGTGCCAGGTTAGGGTCAGGAGCTTGGCTTCAGTTAAGTGCCATTCCCCTCTCTGTCCGCTTGTCCATCCATCCTCAAAAATAAAGAAGTTACAAAACTTGTTAATTTAGCTGATCAATCATTTGAGGTGGGGTGAGATATGCATCCATAGTCAGTGTGTAATCTGCAGTAGATTCAGATCAGTGCAATGCTAGTTTAGAGATGGAGCAAAGAGCACCAGCACAACAGCTGAGTGATGAGCTGCTGTGCATGTTCCTTGGTGCCTCTCCTAACTGATCTGAATCTACTGCAGGTAATTCACTGGCTATGCAGGACTACCTCACACCACCCCACATTAAACAACCCAAACTAGCACTTTAACCAACCCACACTACTGATTAAGGCAAGATTATAGTGAATTTCTTCCCTGTTTAGATGCCAATTAACCCTACTGCTCCAAAACCTGGAATGCCCACAACTGAAGGAAACATTCGTTTTTGTTGCTGTACTGAGATACAAGAACTACATCATGGAGTTCATGTTAAGATAAAAAATCATCAATTGTGTCTTTAGAGAATGAGACGCATAAAAATATGTGTATAGAACATTAGCATCACACAGATCTCCACAACACAGCACCTTCTTAGAGTGACGTTAAGGCACATATTACACATAAGTATATAGATCAGTCAAATATTACAGAGGATATTGCTGAGGCACATTGTTCTGAGGCATACAAATGTTCAAGAGCATATGACTGTTTAGGAGAGTACTGTAGAACTGAAAGAATAAACTAAGCTTCATTTTGGCTACTTTTAATAAGGTAATCGGATAAGTATAGCTTTTATTTCACAGCCTTCATCAGCTAAGGATAGTGCTGTTTGCTTACACAGATAATTAAAAAAAACAATTTTCTTAGGGCAGAGTCCTCGCTATTCAGCCTGGTATATGCCAACACTTTTTGACGGGGCTATCACGTCAATCTGTTCAGTAAAATGCCAAAAAAAAAAACATGGGACAAATGTAACACAAATAATATCAACTTTTTTTCTGGCCGATGAGCTAAGTGACCCATTATAAGCAATAGTGTTGTAGTGCTTGTACATACCTTAATCCAGTACTGTACTTGACTAGAGAGAATCACCTGGACAAAAAACACAATGTGATAGTTAGCAACTGACCAATGCAAGAAACCAAAACCGCAGCAGTAGCAGATAATTATTCTTTTAAGTAACAGAACATTTGCCCACATTCCTTTCTATAATTAACCTAGAGTGTATACACTTTAATCAAGTTTGACCTCAGATTTAGATTAATCTGTTAAAGATACAATTTCCCAGATACAAATTGACCAGTGCAAACAAAACAGTGCAGATAATTAGCCTATATTTAAAAAAGCTATTATAATTATTATATATTAACATACATTTTTAACTTAACTTCACCAGAAAACTTTTACTAACTTCTACTAACTACTAACTTTACTAACTTTCTTTCTAAAATAATTAGGTTTTGTTTTATCATTGATGAACTGATGGGCATTGGCAAGTAATGGCAAGTAATAGTGGGTTTAAACATGCATGGAGGATGCCACAAAATCGGGAAGATGTAGAAAAGTACATAAATGTAAATCAGTTACTTCACTTTTCTGTGTTCTAAAACTTTAAACCGCATGTGTGAAATTTTAATGCATAACAATTCAGACACAGCTGAAATGAGCCCTGGTTGGCTTACTTCGTTACACATGCATCTACTTTGATGTCTTTTGTATTTAAAAAAAAAACATGCCATTGCACAGTCTATCAATGAAGTTTTAAGTTGTGCACTTCGGTGTGCTTTTTGTGCTTAACTCTATCCGTATCCAATATCTACAAGAATGTAAATGCGTGACATACATGAACATATAGGCTCCACTATGTGTGTAGTTTACATATTTTGCCATATATATCCCATAAGTCTGACATACAATAAAATATGTAAACTAAATACATACATAGAGTATATGGCCAGGTATGTCTTTCACATCTAAGCTTGTAGATGTGATGTAACCAACTCGTCACCATATACAAATGATATACCTCATCAGAGTGCATCCTGAGGATGTTTTTTTTTTTTTTTCTCAGCATTCTAAATTGCACACATCCTTTTTCTGGAGCTGATGATATAAGTATCTAAGGAGATAACCATCTCTTTCCTTCTCATCTCTGTTGAAAGTTACACTTAAGTTGCAATGGTCGGGCTAGATGTACTGCATTGGAGTAATTTCTCACTTATTGTGGCTCCAGTTAACAATGAGACCAAATTTTTCTATAGGTGACCGTTTTTGAGCCATGACAAAGTCCAAAATATGGCCTGTAACAGACTTGTTGAACCTTCTTTTTGGGCTAGCTGATTGCCAGAAATTTTTTTAGTTATGTGTAATGCTATTATATTGTTAAATAGCAAAAACTGCTAAAAAACAAAAGTCAAAGATATAGTTTTATCAAAATTTGTGATACACCGCAACCACAGGAGGACTTTGAGAATAGAGACCTACACATGCACAAAAATATTGGGCCGATGAGGTCAGTAGTATGCAAGATTAGCTGCGGACACACACAACCAAATGTATGATGCCCTCCGGGATTACACCTGGCGGGATAGCTATTTAGCAACGCACCAAAGTTAGCTTAAATTCAATTTAGCTTTAGCACTGAGTTTATAGACCCATGCCAACCAAATCTGCAATTTAAAACAAAGCCGTTAGTTTATAATAACTTGTTAATATTAGCTTCAAATTGGAAGCAACTTTTTAATAGCCACTCACTAACGTTATTTTCAAGTTACATGTGCCCCTAACATAAAGCCATTGCTACCGTCATCTTCATTCGAAAATCCTCGTCTTATTTTTTTCCCTCAAAACGAAAACAAAAGGCCAGTATCTTACCAACTACTTTGCTAATGTATTTCTTACCTTCAAGTTCAGTCCCACGCTCCCTGCACTCCTCTTTGCTCCTCTTTTCTCCCCGCTTCACGTGTAATGTCTTCTGCTTGTACGTCGCCTAAGTGTGTTCCTGCAAGAGGAATATTCTGGAACTTGCAGCACCTCCCACTTCACAATCAAATTGCAACGGCGTAAATAAAACAAGATCATTGTTTGTTGTGGGGCTGTATGTAAGAAGATTGCCCGGGATTAGGTAAATACATCTTGTTAAGGAAAAAAATCACAATGTCTCCTGTTTTGAACAAAGCTTTTGAACTTAAAAACAAGATATATTCATGTAAAGATGCAAACTTTATATTCTAATGTTAATATCACAGGTTTAATTATGCTACATTTACAGCTGCTCGAGTTCATTTTTTTCAGTGTAGACGATAGCTTCTAAGATCAAACTTTTATGACCTACCTTACCTCTTACCTTTTTAAGACTCTTATTTTGAAAGTATCAGTGCTTCTGTGTTTGGCAGTATAAATTGCATAAGGTTTTGTACAACAGAGCCAATAATTCTCTCTTACCATGTTGAGACTTTTATTTTGAAGGTTAATCCAAATCGTGAAGATGGTGTTTGGTTTCTATATATATATATATATATATATATATATATATGTATGTGTGTGTGTGTGTGTGTGTATGTGTGTTCTTTTTACCTAGTTGAGACTCTTATTTTGAAGGTGAATATCAAAAAAGTAAGATGGTGTTTGTGTGTGTCAATGTGCATTGAAGTTGTCAGGACAAGCCAATATGACCTCACAGTAATGGTTTTTGAGCAAGGCCAGGTGAGAACAGCAATGAAAACAAACCAATTAATTGTAGTTAGGCATTTTGGAGCCTGAGCAAACACCTGGTAATTACTAATATACTCAGTTGGCAATTTATTATTAAAATAGTTTTAGGCAGTTGTTGATTCAATTGATCCCTGTGGAGGATGTAGTGTATATTACATTATACAAAGGTGTTTCTGTTATTTAGCCTATCTTCAGTTATAAAAATGGGGTGGTGGGTGTGTGTGTGTGTGTGTGTGTGTGTGGTGATGGTTGAACAGTTACTGTAGCTCAAAGCTCAAAGTAAATTCAATACTGCTGTATTTACTGTTGTACTGTCCAGTCTGAACTGTAATCTCTCCCTATGAGCACTAATTTGTAAACAGCTTACAGTATGTGCGTGCGTGCGTGAGTGTGTGCATGTGTATGTGTGTCTGTATGGCTGTGTTTGTAAACATCACATAGATCAAAGAGTCTCTTAACGAGCTGGTTCAAACACCTGTATCTAGCTGAAAGACACAGAGCTGACTCAGATCTGGGTGTGATTTTGGCTCAGCGAGCCCCTCAAACGACTGCTGTTTTTGAAAAAACAGTCACTCCTATCAGAACCATGAGTGGACCATGGCCAGCAAAAGCTCTTTGTGCACTGCATATCTGGCTTTGGTGTTTCTAGAGCCAAAAATGTGGACACAGGAGTGAGTTACAGAAAAATGTCACTTATGCATTTCTTTGGAAATCAGCTCCTGAATTTGTATCGTCGTCGATTGGAGAGGGGGATAGTACTCCCATCACTTTGAGGCTCATGTTCAAATTCTGTAAGTCACTGTGCTTAGGTCGACACATTGTATGAAACAGGACAAATTTCTCAGCTGTCGAGAAGCCATGATGTGTGAAGATTGAAATATGTGGCCGCAAGGACGACTTAAACAGAATTCTTTCAGAGGAGTTCTAGAGCTTCTCCCACTCTAGCGATGATGTCATCCACTCTAGCACTGAACATTCTGTGCAATACACAAAAGTCTGAAACGGTCTAAAAATGACACAAAACGTAAACTGGGATTTTGTGAAAACTGTAAGAGTTGTCAAAATACCAATTTAACCCAAAGGAGTGTCAAGTCTTGTGACCTGTTTAATGTTCAACCATTTTTATACATTGAAGTATGAAAACAGTAAAGCTCCAAAGTTGGTCTCAGCATTCACACTAATAACTATGCAGAATAATAATATATGCCTTCAATGCTATTGCATTGTAGGCACATAATAAGTATGCAGAATAATAATGTAGCAGCCTCGTTGTTAGCTTGCCAGCGAGCATTTCTCTTGGACCTTTGTTTTTCAGTTCCATCAGTCAACATTTCATTTTCTGACAACAAATACATCTCTTAAATCATAATTTTAGAGATAGCTAGGCAGTGAGCTTTTTTGGCCTTGATTCTCTCAGTATGAGTCATCACTGGAACCCCCCTCTGTGACCTTTTAAAGTGCTCTAAGAAAAATGTGTGTGTGTGTGTGTGTGTGTGTGTGTGTGTGTGTGTGTGTGTGTGTGTGTGTGTGTGTGTGTGAGTGAGTAAGAGATAGATACAGACAGAGAAAGACCTCATTAGGTCGAGGAGGTGTCCTGTTTAGACAATTTGATGACAGGATACATAAGCTCTGTTTAATGTTTTGTCCCCCTCCCTCTGCTTCCAATTCAACCAGCATACACAAACATAATCTGCTCTGCGTCCAGGGATAATACACACATACTGTTGCTCATTGTGAAGCAAAACATGTACAAGTATTTAAAAAATGTTTTCAGTAATTAAACAATTCTGCGTAGCTTGTTGATCAAAGGTATGCATAACATTAAGTGAACTGGCAATAACATACAAAAACATGGACCTAATGGTTGTAATTTATGTGAAGAGAAATAGAAATAATCTGCCATTTAGTTGAAGGTGTATGAGTGTGAAGTCTTGAGTCAGGAAACCGTGTGTGTGTGTGTGTGTGTGTGTGTGTGTGTGTGTGGGGGGGGGTGTATTTCGTGATGGTATGTGTAGCTTTGTTGCTGGTTCTCACCTTCACATACAGAAAAGATAGCACAGACACAGGGAGATATGGACATCTTTGGGCCTTATCACCTGGACCATCACAGTTTTAAGGACACATGAAGACATAACACAGGTTAGGATGAAATCAATGATGGAAGGAGAAGGATGGACAGAGGGAAATAAGAAATTTGAATAATATATCTAGGTCATATTATGTTGTGCTCTGCTAGTACCAGATATTGTCATAAGTTCAGAATACAATGTTGGGGAGTAGTGAACTACGTTTTGTTGTAGTTTTCTTTTCGTTCAGCTACATAGATTCAAGTAATTATATTACTTTTTGTGTTGTAATTATTTTTTATTTTTATTATTTATTTATTTTTACTTTACCATTGCTTCTTTTCTGTAATTAAACCACCATTGATCAACCCTACCACATGTCCAGGCAATGCATTCATTAGGCAGTCACCCCCACACACTTGACCACACTCATTATTTTACTCATGCCATTTGTTGGCATTTATAACTGCTAATAACGGAGGTGCAACCCCATGTAGCGATTTTTCAGCCCATTGATTGTTTAATTAAACAACTAATCAGATGTGGCAAGTTTCATAATGAGATCAGAGCACCACCCCTTTGTTTGGTCCGTGTCAGTGCTTGCTGTTTCCCACCTCATCGTCAGGGGTCGTTCCTCAACAGGACATTACTTTGCTTCAACGGAGTAGACACACCTTAATTCTGGATGTCGAAAGATGTTAACCCGGCATTACAGCAGATTTGACAAGTTCATGTAAGTGCGCCCGTTTTTAGATTTGAGGAGTAAATTATGTTTTTCAGTGTTTATAAAGTTAGGTAACGTACAACTATTCAAATAGTATTTAACAGAAATTGTAATCCTTTTATAAACAAACTATGCACTGCAGAAATCTAAAACACAGCTGGGCAATGTGAAGTTATAGGTATATCCCAACAATAGGCTACTTATAACATGTAGAAGTTCAGCAAAAAAGTAGGCATGGATTAAGCCATATCACATTAACTATAATGTAATAAGTATCATGTGCAATAATCAGGGAATGCAAAGATTTAACTTGACTTATTTATAAGAATAGGCGGACTGTTATTATGCAGCTAACAAAATATGGAAATATGACGTTAGAGTTGTCCTTGTAGCCTAGAGAGCTCCACCTCTGGCTAAATGCGCATGGAGTGGGCGGTTTCTGAGCACACTCACACACACACACACACACACACACACACACACACACACACACACACACACACACACACACACATACATAAACGTACGCGGGCAAGCAAGCATATGGGCTCCAACCTGCTGATTCCTGTTAGACTCTCGTACACAGCCTAGGTGACAGTCATTGAGAGCGGCGAAACTATTAAAAGGCGTTTTTTTGTCAGCTCAAATTTGGAAAATGATATATTTTGGAGAGCAAATGCATCTGTAAAATGGCTTATTTTAGAGGAGTTGTTCTTTTCCTTGTGAACTTCGTATCAAACGGTGGCTTCTGACAAACTTTACCGAGTGCTCAATAAAGTTTCGCATGGTGCACTTTATCCTGAAGCACCACAGCGCGCTACGGAAATCAAAAATGAAAGCAGCACCGACAGTTTTCAGCGAATTTTGCTTTAGGAAGTATTTCAAATGGCTTGATATGCCACTTTTTTTTCGCTTCTGATCTGTGGCTGACAGATAACAGCGAGCTCGGACAGACTTCGGTGACCGTTACGCTCATTTTGCATTTGGACAGGCGACTGAAGCTCCAAGGCAGACACACTTGGGACTCCGGAGAGCACAGGCGGGACAACAACATGACCAGCTGCTGTCTTGCCTTGGTCGTATTGTGGTGGAGCGCTTACTACTGCATGTTCTCGATCGCGGGGAGTAATTATTCGCTGGATGGAAACAACGAAGTGCACCCAGGTTTCATCCAGCGGCGACTGCGGACGCACGCAAAGAGGGAGATGCAGAGGGAGATCCTGTCCATTCTCGGGCTACCGCACAGACCTAGACCGCATCTGTCACACGGAAAGTTCAACTCTGCTCCACTTTTCATGTTGGACTTATACAACACCATATCAAGCGATGAGAAAAGCCAAGTGCAAGGCATGCTGGACGGATATCAGTCCACGCTGACAACCCAGAGCTCTCCTCTGGCCACATATCAAGAGACTGCCTTTCTAAATGATGCAGATATGGTGATGAGCTTCGTTAATTTAGGTAAGTTACCTGAAATTATGTCATGATAAGGGTTATTTGTGAATTTATTGTAAGAAGAAACCCACCTAAACTTTGGCTGACATGAAGAAATCTCGTTTGACAAAATAGTGTCAGTTTTGTGGGGAAGTTATTTAAAAAAACAAAACAATTACGCATAAAGGCCTTGTCCTTATCTTAAAATGAAAATCATCTGTCACACTGGACCATTGTTCGCCACACATTTGAGATCACAGGGCATTAGCACGACAGATTTAACATCAAGCACTAGAGTTGGATCGTGAACTAGTTCATTGTATGAGCCAAACAGGCAAAAATTACTCCCTCATCTTGTCTGTGGGTTAGAAAAACTCATGAGGTTTATATTGTTATTTGTTGTTAGTATCTATGTGTCCCGTCTCCGGGCTGATTGGCCCTCCTTTGCTCCTCATTTATAGCACTGAGATTCTGTAGTCAGTTTTACTGTGAGGTGTACTCCATTATTTTTAACTTTGCGGGAAAATGGAGATCCATAGTCTCAGCAAACCATCAACCACTACCACTGGTATTTTCTATATAAAGGACTTATTCTTGTTTGTGTTACCTAAGCAGATTTGTCTTTAATTAGCTCCAGTGACGATAAAGAGCGACACTTCAACTAGTTTGGAACATAAAAGCCAAAAGCCCTAACTTCCATTAGCAGCTCTAGTGTTTACTGGGACACTCTAAACAGAGTGCCTGAAGATAAACAGAGAGTCAGAGACTGGTGGACAAGAAGGCATGAATCCAGATTGATTGTCAGTCTTCTTGGGAACTAAGGGCATTTTCATGATAAGGACACGAGAACAGTGGGAATTTGTCACTTTTCTGACTCTAAGCTGCTGTTGAAACAGGAAGTTCTTTACTCCTCACCTTTGTAAACCATTTAGTAGTCACTTAGTACCCTTAGATTATAATTAGATATAGAGAATATATATTATATATAGAAGATTATAATAGGCTGGAGCGCCCAAGTTCAAAAATGCTTCTCTACTTAATGGTTCTCTGAGTTTTTGTGTTGCAAGATGTGTTGATGAAAACCAGATATTCAAACAGAAGGCGGTTGCAGTTTTGGTCTCAGATGTCGAACCCCTTCTGTTAGCTTTTCGAGGTGAGTGTGATGGTGACGGCGTAGTGTTTGTGTCTGTGGTTTTAGTATTCCTGTGCTGTGTCAGTTTGGGTTTATACTCCTGTGCTTTTGCACATCTGGCTCTCCACTTTGATTAATCACGTCCTGTGCATCTTTTGACGATTCCCTCAGATTTCTGCAGTGACCAGGGGATTAGGTTGCCATCTCTTCCAGCTGTACACAGAGTCCTAACTGTCCTGGAGGAGAGACGGCTTCCTCCTCGAATGTGATTGTAATTAATGTTGGACAGGCCAAGGCTTTCCATCTGCTTTGCAAATAAGGCCTTGCGCTTCTACTGTGTGTCATCGCCATCCGATTAGTTTTTAATGTGTCTCTTTCTCGATTGGAGCAGTTTGTGAGGAATGACTTAGAGTTGCCTGAAACTCTTCTGGGTGGTCCTTTTTATTTAAAAAAACAGCCTAAAAATCTAGATATCGTGTGGCCAGAGTGAAACTACAAATTAGAATCAAGATAAATGAAAGGAAGAAAGACATAGAAGACAAACAATTTGTCTGAAACAATTTGAAAAATATGGGTTTGGTTAACAGACAGAGCCAAAGGAGACTTTGTGGAAAGGCACTTTCCCTGTATTATCTGTGTTTGCTAAATCAAATCAGAGAAGACTTACTCTTACACAGGTGATCTGATTTAAAACTGGCTTCACCTGTTTTCATTAGGAAATTCTCAATACATGTAGATTTCACTAACACGTAGCAAATAAAATGATGACAGTGATTTAAGCTTTGGCTTTCAACTGATGTCTTTAACAGCCAGCTGTGGCAGTAGTACAGATAGAGAGCTCATTTTCTGGGGCTATTCTCTTGGGACATGGATAGATTTAAGAGCCCCTGCGTTACATCCAGTCACAAGTGTTCTCTCTGCAAGCCATGTGCCTCTTCACCCCTCCTCTGCATGATTCATATAGACCTCTTGTTCAGTCATCTGTTCTCCTTAGCCTTCACCACTTGTCATCCACTAAAAAAAAAAAAAGGTAGGACCAGAAACATATTTGTGGATGTCTTGCTTTCCATAGAGGTCTAGTGAAGTGACAAGTATGACTCATTCTGTGTGACATGCTGCAGCTTCAGACATGTCCTAATGCACAGTGGCAGTCACTGTTAACTAGAGTTTAGGGCTAGTTTATACTTCTTGAATGTGGATTTCAACAGATTTAGTTTTCTTTGTGGCTCAAACAGACACTGATTTTGAACATGAAGTGAATGCGAGAAAATTATGATAATCCTACATTAAATGGCCATATAAAAAGAAAATGGTAGTAGTTTATGTACAGGAAATTCTGGGGTCCTCCATGAGGAGTCTTTATGTGTGATGTTTTAAGTACAAATAGATCTTTTTTTCAAGGTTGAAGAGAACTCTTCTCTGCAAATCTTTCAATATAGTATAGTATATAATCAAGATATACTATATGGTAAATATAGTATAGTATATAATATAGTAAGTGGGGGGACACTGACCAATACTTGCAGGGTGCATCCCAGTGGAGGACAAATACAAGATGTCAATACTCACTGATTATATTGCTGAACAATTATCCAAAGCCACTGCAAGAGCTTTAATAGACAGCAGGGGGGATCTTGATATTCCTATCAGGTTTGGTTTTGTGGTTGAGCTGTTAGCTTGTTGTTATGGTGAGTCAAGGATGCACAGAAATGGCCTTGGTTTCATGGTTCACAGAACAGTAACTCCAAATGTTGTTTTTGTGTCATCTGCATTTAATTGTGATGAGTTTGTTTCACTTTAGCTCTCCCATGCCAGGCAAACAGACAGGTATGGAGGCCTCTCTAACCTGGCTCGTCTCAGCACGCATCCACAGTGCTAGTTGGTTGTTTGCTCTTCCATCCTCTTCGTTTTTTTTGTTGGGATTTTACCAGAGGGAAGGTCCCAAATAATCCAGAAAAATACAGTCATTCATTCTTGTTTTACTTTTCCTAACATTTGAAATACCCTGTCATGATTAAAAGGTGATCTTGAACTGGCCCACAATCTAATCAGCAGACTGATTTTTCTTCAAAGGCCTATTTAGACATTGTTGGATAAAGTCCAGATGAGTATTAAAAAATGAATTTAGGTTTATACTTAGCCACATGTATGTGTCTCTGTTAGCTAAATCAAACATCTGATTGCTTTCGTCTTTGTTTTCTCTGGCTACTGCTAAAATCAGGTTTGGTGCTACTCCGAACCAGCAGTAGGTTGTAATTAGGGATGGAACGGTTCATGAATAAAATGTGGCCCATTTGGTTCGCTTGTCTCGGTTCGGGGCATGTGTGTATTGTTTGGTTCAAGGCATGCACAAAAAAGCTTTGTATCAGTAACCCATTGAAGATTCTTTTCATTTGGCATGGAAGTGAAGGGTTTAAGTGTCGAGTTCAACAGCCAGGTCAGTTGTGGAAATGGCAGGCGGAAAAGAAAAAGGAGGCCCAGAGTTAGAGGATGCGCCAGTAGCATTGTTTCAGTCTCCTGTGTGGGAGCAGCATTTTGGATTTAGTGCTACCTATGATGATGACAATGGTCAGAAAGTGGTTGATAAAACTGTGTGCAAGCACTGTGCAACACATGTTGCTCATGCTAGCGGCAACACGTCCAATATGTTGGCTCATCTACGGAGACATCACCCCAGTGTGTCAATTGACAGCACAAGGAGGAGAGAGTCAGGTAGGAAAGAACAACTTGTACTGCCCGCAGCTTTTAAACAGCCTCTGATCAGGCAGGGCAAAAGCCATAACGAAAGTATTTGGAGGTTTCATGGCAATAGATATGCAGCCTTATGCTGTGGTGGAGGATGCAGGATTTCAGCATATGATTAAAGTACTCAAGCCGCGGTATAATATCCCCTCCTGCACACACTTAAGCTACATGGTAATTCCCCAACATTATGAAGAGAAACGACAAGGAGTTGTCAAAGAGTTGTGCGACACAGCCTATGTAGCTCTTACTACTGATGGATGGACCTCCAGGGCCACTGAAAGTTTACTAATTGTGACTGCCCATTACATTACTTTGGAGTGGGAGATGAAAAGCCCCATTTTGCAGACCCGCCCCCTTTTGCTGTACCAAAATCTCACCTAGCTTTAACCTAAGACTGTCACAATGATGTGTCTTATATCAAACTGCCTCATTCTTTCCGTTTTTGCATGGGTACATGACATGTCCTTGAGAATAACTGATTTTTTAAAAAACTGTAAATGGTGGCTAAATAGGCTATATATCTCATGCTGATGTATGGTATGGTGTTAAAAAATAGAAAAAAACAACAACGTATAGCGAACCGAAAACTGTGACCCCCAAAACCATGATACAAGCCGAACTGTGGATTGTGTGAACCGTTCCACCGTTGTTGTTATACACCTGAAGCTGTCCCAAAGTCCCTGTATGATCAAGTAATAAATTGACTCAATCAAAGAGTCAGTTGTTTCATGTAGAAGGGAGCTTTGGAAGAATTTCACAAAACCGTCCTGAAATGTTTCCTGAAAAACCTCAGAGACCAGAAGAGAGCAGAAAAGAGGACCAGTTGCCGCTTCACGTCAGCATCGAGTATACCATAAACAACATTAGCTAGAAGTTAAACGAGGAATTCAAGATATGCTGGGGTGGACTCAAGGATCTTTTTTGAGACAAAGGCTTGGCAGTTGAAACCCTCCCGTAATGGTGAGAAAAATTACATTTACAAACTGCAAACCTCTGTGTTTTCATCTGTTTACAGAATCAGATATTTCACTGCCGCTATGTTCAAGAATGGCCCAAGATATACAAATAATTCTGCCTATTAAGTTACAGTGTTTTAAAGTGCTTCCCTTTTCTCATGTTTGGATTGTATTAGTTGTCAAGCACTCTGGCAAAACATACAGCTGCCTCAAGAAACAAACAGGGTTGATGGAGAAAACATATCTGGTTAACCAGATTATGTCTTTTCCAGTCCTGCTTTATGTGTGTCATAAAAGACGAGGTGTTTCAGGACAACTCAATTGTCCATCTGAGTTCTTGCTACAGACCTTACAGTGTCTATGAATATATGCATGTGTCCTAACTGTATTTTCTTTAGTAAGTCTGTCAAAGTCTGTTGACACAACAGACTTTGTTTTGAGATGTACACATTAGAGACCAACTGATATTGGACTTTTGGGGCTGATACCAATATAAGGGAGTCAAAAAAATCTGATATGATATATCAGCCGATATATATATATATAAATATATAAAAACACTTGACACTTGTGAAAAAGATATGTAATGAAAGCAGGATATTTTATAGTTTAACCATAAACTTTATCGTCCAAAATGACATCAGTGCACTGAAACAGTAAACTTCACTGGGAATTAAATAAAATAACTATAAAAATAAATAACTATAAATAAAAAAACTGAAGAATATAAGAATATATATATATGTATATATATATATATATATATATATATATATGTATATATATATACACACACACACACATATATTTAACTCAAATGAAAACAAAGGATCAAATATACCTAAAATGCGGTCTGTATAACTCGACTTGACCTGTGCATTTTGGACACTTGATCAACTGCATTATTACTTCTTAATAAAAGTATTCATATCAGTGTATATTGGAGAATATAGGAGCCGATACCATTATATCTGTGATAGGCCAATATCGGCCAATAAAAAAGAGTAAATAAATGAGAGCAGTGGGTCCTAATCAGATGCTCCATCAGGATTACTGGCTCAGTTTGATAAACCGATAGTACACACACAGTTGGTCAACCTTGATGTCGGCAGATAATTATTTATAAGAAATCATTCCATTTACACTTGATGTAATCTCTCTTATTAACCCGGCTCTCAACACCCTACTATGCACTCATATATCACTCCTCTTCCCCCCAGCCCATCCACTGATGATATCTCTACATTTCCAGCTGAGATTGAGTAAAGAGATTATACTTGCTGTGTTTTTTTTCTCTGTCTTCCTCCTGTCTTCATTGGACATTTCACTTCAGAATGATATTGGTGTAGGATGGAGGAGTGTGACAGGTTTAGGAGGTGATGGGCAGTGGAAGGAGGTCACACAGGGGATTTTTAGCAGACATTAACCTGGAATTAGTGCTTATGTGCCAGTGTGAGGCTGTGTTTGTATATTTAGTTTGTGTAAAAGAGGCAATCAAAGAGGTTCAAACAGAGGGCAGAGATGCAAACAAGTTTGTCTCTATTTTGATTCATGGATTTAGCCTGTTTTCTGTGTTTTTTTGTCAGGGTGGTGGGGAAGTTTGGGGTGACTGCAAGAAGGGAACAAAGGTGCACATACACTGAGGAAGTATGAACACGTGGATGCCATAGGTTGCATTAGTGCACACTGAATCAACATGTTGCTGTTATGTTGATGTGAAAGAACTGGAAATCATGTCTCATCTTCTGTCTTATGTCAAATCTTAACAGCTTGTCATTTTTTATTATACAGTTAACGCCTTAACGTTGTAAGCTTTATGATTAATGTCCTGGTTCATTTGTTGTCACCCCTGGTTACAGTGGTAACAGAAAGTGCAGTTTAATATTACAGCCTCCTTAGACCTTTTCATGATCATAAATTTAATGTTAGGCTACACAGTACAGGAGGCCAACCGCTTTGTAAACACTGGAAGGTATGTGTTTGGAATTTATGGTCTGCCCCAGTGCTAAAAAAGGTTGTGAACCTATGAACTGCTGAACTCAGACTCGACATGTTCTTGTGTGCCCATTGAACTCTATTAATTATGTAATGACCCAGTCATTTGCTCTGCTGGAGAAGCCCCATCTGGTAATGGAGATGACCGCGGCCAACAAGAGTGGCGTAAATGTCACAGTAAACATTCCTGATGTCACATTCTTCTCTAATACCACAGACACGAATGCTGGGATTTATCTGTAGTGCTAGTAAAGCATAAAAAGAGGAGGGAAGAGAGGAAAGAAAAAAGGCATACCCAAAGGATGCTTGAGGGTCATGAGTTCATGCTGTTGATGCCAAATTCTGACCCTACCGACTGCCTGCTTCGGCATAAATCGAGATTCATCAGACTGGAATACATTTTTTCAGTCTTTATCAGTCCAGTGTTGGTAGGCCACTGCCCACTGCAGCCTCAGATGTCTATTCTTGGCTGACAGGAGTGCAACCTGATGCGGTCTTCTGTTGTTTGATGTGTTAGGTCGTCTGAGATAGGGGATGTCACAAGAACCACAACTTAAGCACCAAGTTGATGCCAAAATTCTGATGGTACACGTTTTGTACAGTACAGTTAGTACCAAGAGTACCGTAGATGTCGTAGGTATTGGAGATGTGAATTCTTCTAGGATTGATGAGTACAGTACCAACCATCCTCTCCACAACATTCTGGCAGGACAGACAAGCAGCTACAGCTGCAGCAAACGTCTCATCTTACTGCGCTGAAGTGGAGATCCTTTGTTCCCACTGCCATCAGGCTATACAACAACTCAGCTTTCTTCTTTCCCCTAGGGGATAAATAAAGTACTGTATAATAACTGTAAAAGCATGCTTATAATCTGAGCTTGGTGCCCACAACATTAGTAGGCTAGTCATTACTGTTCAGAGTTGAGTATTTTCACATCATTGGACTGTCACATTGTTATTCTATTTAAGTTACTACTTGCACACTGACTTACATGGAGGTGTGTGCATGTGTTGTGTGTCTGTGTGCATGCACACGTGTGTATGTGTAGCACACTATGTGTGCAGCAGCCTCTGTTGTTTTCTATTTTTTACAGTGTTGGTATTGAATTTGGTATTGAGAATTGTGGAATTTCATTGGTGACCAAATTTATCATGACATCTCTAGCTTGAGATACTGTTCTGCTCAGCACTGTGGGAAGTGCTTATCTGAGTTACCGTAGCCTTTCTGTCAGCTCGAAAGAGGCTGACCAATCTCCTCTAACCTCTCTCATAAACCAAGAGATTCTGTCTGCCGAACTGCTGCCCACTGGATGTTTTTGTTTTTTCATAAAATTCTGAGTAAACTCTAGAGACTGTTGACTGTTGACTCTCACCAACAATCATGCCACAGTCAAAGTCATTGATATCAATTTCTTTCCCATTCTGACCTTTGAACATTAACTGAGAGTTTATTGATGATTGACTCATTACAGAATTGCATGAAGAAGCGGGTGCACATTTTAGATATGTAATAGATTGGTTAAGAGGAAAATAAAACCTGTCGATGGTGTTACATATGTATCCGTGATGAGGCGTGCCTTCCAAGATTATCGTGTGTTAAACTTAAACTCAACTTTTTCTGATCAACCCACTTAAACGTATCTGACTTGTTATGCCTCCGCGTCGGCGACAGCAAGGCCAGAGGCATTATGTTTTCGCACACAGACAACCCTGTGTGTCCATCCCATTCTCATGAAGGCGATACCTCAGTAACGCCTTGAGTAAATTTCTTCAAATTTGGCTCAAATATTCATTTGGACTCAAGAATGAACTGATTAGATTTGGTGGTCAAAGGATATAAGTCACAGTGACCTCAAAAAACAAGTTTTTTGCCATAACTCACAAATTAATATTCTCATTATGACACAATTTAACACAAATGTCTATGGATGAAATGATGAGGTGACTTCACTTTGACATCATAATGATCTGTAAAAACAATTGTGGCCAATAGTGTAACTCAGGAAATGGAGATTGTGACCATATTTCTAAACCTGCTGCATTGAGTCTGATGTTTGGATTATGGTGAGAAAAAGAGAGTGAGTGTATTTTCTGTCAAAAGAAAATATATCATATGCAGCATGTCAGGGACCCAGAAATGTAAGGTAGACCAACAATTAATGTTTATTTAACAATGGTAAATGTGTTAGGGTGGAGTTTTCCTTTAAGGCTAGGGCCAAGGGGTTGGGGAATCTATGTAGTCACTCACTTAAAGTCTTTACAAGTACACAAATACAGACATGTGACTTGGCTTGCATCACTGGTGTCACAAAGAAAGCTGGAACCCTCTGTGGTGGTCTGAAACAACCACATGTCCATAGTGAGAAAAAGGCCCCATGTAAGTGCCAATGCTCCTGATCCTTCTGAGTAAGTAGCCTCCCTTTCAGCCATGCAGTCGCTGACAAATTTACAACCCCTAGGCTGACTTTCCAAACATGATACTGACAGGAAAACAGTTGGAGATTGGAGGGATGGTGGGACGGAGGAAGGAAGAGAGAGATGAGAAAAAGAATAGGAGGAGGAGGAAGTGAAGCAAGATGTGTTCATGCTGTGTTTTTATCAGAAACTAATATGTATGTCATTTCACAGAAATATGCAATGATTTAGCTCACAACTGCAGTTTCATCACTGTTTATTGCATATTTTCTTTTTTGAAAAAATACCTTTTTTGCTTTGAGCAAGTTTACAACAAGTATTTGGGCTAGGGTTAGGACGGTTAAGGGTAGGGGAAGGGTTTCAGTTAAAGAATTGATATTGTTATTCAATTACAGAATTCAATACAGATTTGTATGATTTTCTGTTCCGCTTTTCTAATTCAGTACATTGTTTTTTGCAAAAAGTTGCGGAGGACAGAGAGAAAGAGCTGAGGCCTCTAACCAGAGACTTTGTCAGAGAAGAAAAATAGAGTGATAGAATAAAAATACAAGGAGGAGAGAGCATTGAGACATAATAAACCTGTAAATAGAGAAAAAGATAAAGAACAGTCAGATGAGATAGAAATAAGATGAAAAAAGATGTTGGTATTCATATCTCAGTAGGTACAACATTACACTAATATGTCCAAGGGTCAGGGGTTCGACTGCCAATGAGAACACCCAAAGCAAAAATGTATTCGATTCCAGTGCCATGAGGCTTTCTGCATAAAAGGATCTTATCACTAAGGATGTGCAGGGGAAACTCCGCCCAGTACTTCCTCCTGTACAGTCACTTTCCACACCTCCAAGCAGCTAGTCTCCTGGATACCTTATCTGAGTGTTTAAAAGTCCAGTATGAATCCTTTTCCAACAGGAAGCCTCCCATCTTTCTTT
Source organism: Seriola lalandi dorsalis (assembly GCF_002814215.2). Classification (NCBI taxonomy): domain Eukaryota; kingdom Metazoa; phylum Chordata; class Actinopteri; order Carangiformes; family Carangidae; genus Seriola; species Seriola lalandi. The sequence goes on from NW_019524948.1 coordinate 93,467, forward strand.
TGTGTACATCTACATTGTCTTTGTTATACATAGATTAGCTGCTGTCTAAGCCCAGCTCGTATTGTATACACTCTGAGAGGAATGTAACTCTTCATCTAATCAACAGAACAATACACAATTTCGTCATTCAGGTTATTTAGTGCAGAATCGGTCTTTCTGTTTAATAACTTCTCTCTTTTATCTGCTATATCATCTCCAAATAGAAAAATAACTAAAGGCTAGACAGTGGTCCAGAAGAACCATACAATTACATTTCAGTAATCAGGAGCTTATTTTTCCAACCCAGTTTAGAAACCTCCATCCCAACCCTGTATGAAAGTGGTGGAAAAACTATAACTCTACAAGCAATCCTGATATGAAGCCTAATCCAGTTGAAAGTTTTCTCTGCTGCTAAACATGGTATCTTGTTGGTAGCAGGTAGTGGTGATGGTCACTTGCTCAGAGCTTCAGCCATTGTTGCATTTACAATACAAGAAATTATATTACGCACTGTCTTTAAGGCAGTTGCTATTTGAAAGTGGTGAGATGGTGGACCGAAGCATGCTGACCTCAGTAGAACAAAGTTATTGTGGTAGGCAGTCTGAAGGTAACTAAAGGCATGCTGTCTACAGTTTCTACCGACCAATCATGGTCGGTAGAATCTGATTAGCCATAAGGGCAAGCAAAGCACAACTATAACCTAATGGCAATATCTGATCATTTGAGGGCCACTTTTGCTCAAAATATCTGTGTGCATGTATAATCCAAACAACTGTTCAAAACCCCATAAAATGGCACGCATACTTTATTAGATCAACAAAAGGAGGAAAGTGGTGGTACTTAGTCAGTGCTGTTCCATAAATGTGCAGACCTAAAATTACATTTTTCAATGTAGACTACATAAGAGATATTTTTTCCAGAAAGCAATCTCCACTCCATGAAAAAACCTAAAGGAGCTATTTGTAAGTTTTGCTAGCCAACATTAGCATTAATAGCTGTTTACTTACCAGTCTAGAAGAAACATTGGGAATTCAGAATCAAACTTCATTCCTTTACTCACTAAGAGCTGTCTCCAATGGTGCAAAGCAACGCCAGTGTTAACTCTTGTTTCTATCACTTCTTTTCTTCTATTGAAGTTGGCACGCTAACCAGCTAGCTCCAAACTATCATTAATATATATTATATCCAACCTTTAATATCATCCTGAACATAATCAAAATGAACTAGTATGGAAGCTGAAACTGTCCGTGTTGTTCAAGTGTGGATGACTTGGGACAATCATTGAGATATTTTATTAAAAGGTAATTCCAGTTTATTACAAGTTTGTCAGGTTTGTCTTATTTTTGTAGCTCCACATTTAAACTTAAAATGCACCTCAGGCAAAGTACTAATCATAGAGCCTGATAAATAGTTGCAGAATCCATCTAACTGCAATAAACACATGCTTTAAAACAGGCTTTTCTTATGTGCAAAACTATCCACAACCTTCTATTACTTAGCACCATATAAAATTGAAAGGCTCTGATCAGAGTGCTGGAGCTAATAGCTAATTATGTACTATGCGCTAAGGGGGAGGTTTCCTTCCTTCATGAATTGTGCAGTTTAAGGCATAAAACTGGCACAAAAACAATTTGTCATATTGTTAAACTCTCAGTTACAGTGGATTCATGAAGTATTCAGGCCCTTTCATTTTTTGCACAGTTTCTTGTGCTGTAGATCGCAATTTTTATCCATTAATCTACATTCAATAATACATAGTAACAATAAGTGAAAGCATATGTTTTTGCACTTTTGCAGTTGTTTCATGTACATTCTTCTGACCATGCTGTGGCACTACAGGTTGTGGCCCGGTGCATCCTCTTCGCTTTAATTATCTTTGAGATGTGTCTAGAACTTGACTGGAGTCCACCTGTGGCAAATTGAATTGATTGGATATAGATTAGAAAGGCATACACCTGTGTATATAAGGTATTCACACTGCATGTCAGGACAAAAAATAAGACCATTTACAGGTAAATCTACAACACAATCAAGTGTACAGAAAATGAAAGAGACGGAATACACTCTCAAACCACTGTTTTTGGTTCGGTTTGGTTCGTGTTCTACTCTTTCTGTTCTACTGACCTGTATAGTGACAAAGAGATGTAAAATCTCTTATAAACAGTTTTTTTTATTGTAATTGTATTGTACTTGTAATGTATATAACATAGTAGAAAACATAATGACATTTGAATAGATTTCACGTCAATTTTTATTTTATTACTTACAACAGAAGTTATCTCAAGGCAATTTTCAAATACATCAGGCCTAGACCTTCTCTTTATAATATTATTTACAGAGACCCAACAATTCCCACCAAGAGCAAGCACTGTGGCAAAGAAAAAATTTCCTTGAGGCAGAAACCTTGAGCAGAAACGGACTCAGGGTGGGCGGCCATCTGCCTCGACCTGTTGGGTTGGGGGAGAGAGAGAGAGAGAGAGAGAGAGAGAGAGAGAGAGAGCATGCAAGCAGGACAGAAAGAGAGAGACAGAGCAAGAGAGAGTGCAGAGGAAAAGACCAGCATGCAGTAGTAGTAATATTAATAACATTAACAGCAATAATAATGTAATGGTAACTTTAATGCTGTAATCATTAATTATAGTAAAGAGTAAATTTAGTAGCAAGTGGTAAACAGGATGATAGGGTAGTAGGTGGTTTGCAGTTGCAGATCCAGACTATACAGCTCTGTAGGCGGAGGACCTGCAGAGAGTAACAGGAGGAGAGAAAGAGACGAGGGGGGGGGTGGGGGTGGGAGGGTAGGGGTGGGTGTAGGGGGCAGGAAGGAGATAGAGTAAGAGAAGGGAGAGAGAAAGCCACACAGCCTAGGAGCTCATGTGCTTGAAGGAAAAAACGAATGGCAGGACAACCTGGACCATACTATATGTACTGGGTTTAACCATAGATAGCTCAAAGTTTCTGCCTCAAGGAAATTTTTCCTTGCAACTGTCGCCTAGTGCTTGCTCTTGGTGGGAATTGTTGGGTCTCTGTCAAAAATATTATAAAGAGAAGGTCTAGACCTGCTCTATTTGAAAACTGCCTTGAGATAACTTCTGTCGTGAGTTGCCGCTATACAAATAAAAATTGACTTGACAACACAGCGGATTAAAGCAGAAAATTAGTGTGTAAATCTATTCAAATGTCATTATGTTTTCTACTATGTTACATGCATACATACAAATACAATATAATTACAATTAAAAAATGTTTATAAGTGATTTTACATCTCTTTGTCACTATACGGGCCAGTAGAACAGAAAGAGTAGAACAAGTAGTGAGGTAGAAAAATAAACCAAAAACAGTGGTCTTAGAGTGTATTCAGTCTCTTGATTTTATGTACACTTGATTGTGTTGTAGATTTACCTTTAAATTGTCTTGTTTTTTGTCCTGACATGCAGTGTGAATTGTACCAAAGTTTAACCATAGTTTAACCATAGACTGTATATAGAAATGGAGGTAGGCTGAGAAGTGAAGTGAAGCCAATGCGGAATTGACTAAGTGCAATACCACTGAGGGCCACATAGGGCTGGCCCCAAAAAACTCTGGCTCCAATAGACACCCATTCAAAAAACACCAACTTATCTAATGAAATACTCAGTCAATGCATTTTTTCCACAACTCATTACGGTGTCAATGGCTAAATTCACATCTTTTGTTCAGCGTTCTGGTCGTCCATCTGAAAATAATTCCCTAATTAATTAGATATTAGGCCTTAAAAATAGGTATTTTTGGGGGCGTGCCTGTTTGATTGACGTGCCTGATCTGCAATGATTGATAAGCTGACGAGGCAGGCTGCGAGGTCAGTCAGCGGGGGAGAGCTTGGATCAAATGCGTGTCGTTTAGAATCAGTTGTGTTAAATTTCTGTTACGTTCTCAATATTTGTCAGTGTTGGATGAATTTTGCTCTGTCAGTTTTGCTGTTAGTTATTTAGTTTTAATGAATTTTCGGTTCACTGTAATTATGGCCCGTTCTTTGGGACTAACAGACTGGAAGGATGCTGATATCCAGTTTTTTTTTTTGGTAAGTAAATGTTTATTTTCTGAACGACCTAGAGTTTAAATGTATATGATCCTCCCTAAAAACTAGTGTGTTTTTTTCCTACGTGTTTTGACCAGAGAATGGTCACAGAGAACAGGGAGACAGTTAACATCCAAATTCATACTATAGTTAATTTACATACATAGTTAATTAGTGAATTATGGATTCTGTTTGCTAACCTAGCTAGCTAGCTGATAACTTAGTGTTTGTTATACTAACTGTACCTGGTTCCAAACATGCAAACATTTGCAGGACAAGTATAAATATAACAATATAACAATGAACTCAGTATCATGTTATTAGAAAAAATCAGTCGCTGATAGAATTTTCCTTCATGCAGCAAAACATTCAGGTTTATCTCATTAACGTATTTTCTGTCTCCTCGTCTCACTGGTATCGTATTATATTGAGTGCAATACACAATGTGTAGAAGAAGATTATCTTGTAGGGATTTGTCATTTAATACTGTAAATTCAGCAGTCCTCAACTGAAGCAGACATTCATGCACCTATCCTGACAGCTGGTATATGTGTGTGATTAACTGTGATATACCATGTCTTAACTCAAGTGTTTGTCTTTTACTGTCATTCAAAGGTATCCACACTGAAAACTGAATGACTGGTGCCAACAGAAGGAGGACCTTATGTAAGGACAAAGGAAACTGCATGGACATCCTTAGTTCTGAAATGAGTTGTGATGATGATTATGCTGCCAGAAAACCACTTTCAGTTCATCTTCCTCTGATGAGAGGACATTTGTTATGTTTATTATTCTCTGTCCTCAGTATTCACAGGTTCAGTTTCTTGCCCTTAACTCCATTTCTGCTGTTGCTGATAGTTAGTTGATAGTTGTCTGATAGTCATAACAGAATTCATAAATATTAAATTGGAATACATTGATGGATCAGCTCTAGCACAGTCACCACCTTCACAGGTTGAAAGTATTTACCAATTTAACATCAAAACGGTGTTCAGTAGGAAACAGCTAGAACTGACAAACCAGAAATGCAACCTGGAGCAAAACGAGACTCTTAATAGATGTGTGCTGCTGTTACCTCATAGACGTATGTATTCGCCTTGCACACTCGTTAGTGTGAACTGAAAATTGACTGCTGAGATTTTGAAGCAAATTTTAGTATAGTACAGCTAATGTACATTAGTTTTATTCATTACTTAGTTATTGTCATTGAAAAGGTTTTTAATAAATACTGTGATTAAATTGTACACTGAGTATGTTTTTCCAAATCTACCATATGCCTCATGATGAATCTAACAGGTCACTTTGGTGAATTAATATTAGTGTTTTTAAAGTTGTTAAGTACAACGGACACATTAGAAAAGCACAAACTCTAATATCTATCTTTAGATCCGTCAATGTAAATGTTCAAGGACAGCAACATTTAAACATTTCTATTATTTATGTTGTTGATTAAAGCCAACATAGAAAGAGTCTTTAGGAAAAACTTTCATCAATGTGTTCTTGTATGATTACAATGTTGTGCATGTTGCTTTTGTTAAAATTACAATGCTTCTTATTTGTAAAAGAATAATAAGCTAACTGAAAGTTAAGGGTTATTGTAGATTTAGAGAACCATGTTTTGTGAACAATTGGGCTCCCCATACTGAAATAAGATCATTTTGAAAGGCTGGATGGATGGATGGATGGATGGATGGATGGATGGATGGATGGATGGATGGATGGATAGATAGATAGATAGATAGATAGATAGATAGATAGATAGATAGATAGATAGATAGATGGATAGATAGATGGATAGATAGATGGATAGATGGATGGATGGATGGATGGATGGATGGATGGATGGATGGATGGATAGATAGCTTTTTTTATCCCCTAGGGGAAATTCATGTGTCCATTTTTGATAATAATAATAATAATAATAATAATAATAATAATAATAATAATAATAATAACAACAACAATAATAATAATAATAATAATAATAATAACAGCTGATAATAAATAAACAATAATAATTAGATTAGTCCACTTCCTTTGGCTGAGGTATTGTATAGCCTGATGGTGGTACGAACAAAGGATCTCCTGAACCTCTCTGTTCTGCAGCGCAGTGAGATGAGTAGTTTGCTGCACCTGTAGCTGCTTCTCTGTCCTGCCAGAATGTTGTGGAGAGGGTGGTTGGTATTTTCCAAGATGGCCTCCATCCTACATTGCATGTGTCTCTCCACAACAGTCCTGAGTGAGTCCAGACTCCTGCCAAGCACAGACCCAGCCTTTTTTACCAGCTTGTCAAGTCTCTTTGTGTTCATGTCAGACATGCTGCTGCCCCAGCAGACTGCAGCATAAAAAGTAGACTGGCCACCACTGACTGATAAAACATGTGCAGCATTTCACCGCAGACATCAAAGGACCTGAGCCTCCTGAGGAATAAGAGCCAGCTCTGCCCCTTCCGGTAGATGGCATCCGTGTTCAGGGACCAGTCCAGTTTACTGTCCAGGTGCACACCTAGGTATTTATAAGTGTGCACCACCTCAATGTCCTTCCCTCGAATGTTGATTGGCTGAAGGGTGGGCCTAGACCTCCGAAAGTCCATGACCATCTCCTTGGTCTTGGAGGTGTTCAGAAGGAGGCAGTTCTTGTCGCTCCATTCACTGAAGGCCATGATCAGATCCCTGGACTCCTCTTCCTGCCTGTTCCTGATACGCACCAAAAATAGTTGTGTCATTTGAGTATTTCTTGATGTGGCATAGAAATAGCACAGCATACTTAAGCAGCAGAAGTCTTGACTTTGTTAATGTACATGTTGATTAATGTCTTGTTGTTGAAATGTTTGCTTAGGTTGCGGTCAGTCATACAGTTAATCGGGTACTTGTATGTTCACACACATACCTGTAGTACATCTGAGTTCCCCCACACACTAGGTGGTCTCAGCCGCCATTTTGAGTAGTTTCTTTGTTTTCTGCCATCTTGTATAGTTTTCTTTGTTCAGATCATGTGGTCACAGTGACTACTTTGAATCTTCCATCTTGCCTTTGTCTTTGTCCCCACAGACACACCCCCATACACACACACACACACACACACACACACACACACACACCTGTATATACTAGATTAGACATTGTGTTTTTACTCTGTCCATTGTAAATGAATGTCTTTAAGTATAACCACTGGTGTGTTTAATGTTGCACAAGCGTGAACATTGTCAACCTCTACTTAGTAGAATTCCAATCCTTCAATTTAACTTATATATCTGGTAATTTGGTTATAGTCATTTAGGTAATTATTAATCAGAATTCCAGATTAATAGTTATAATTTGAGACTGAAAAAATATTGGCTATTTTGCCTATTAGTTTAGGCTGGTGCCCCCGAGGACTTTAATTCATTTTAAAGTTATTTGATATTAATATTTTTAATAATAATATTTTCTTAATTTATGATAGCTTATAAATTAATGGACAACCGAAGATCCAGCATTTATGGTGTCCAGCTCATGAGGCAGAGCTCAGACTGGATTCCAGTGAGCATCCACTTGAAAGTGGCAAGGAAAATCTCCCTTTTAACAGATTGAAACCTTTAACAGAACCGGTTTGGTCAGCAGCCATCTGCTTTGACTGGTTGGGTTGAGAGAGAAAAAGAGGACTGGACTTGAGGACTTTTACTGAAAACTCAAATAACATGAAGAAAGTGAAATTTCTCTACACTTTGATCCCACCAGTATTGTGTTGACACCATGGACAGGTGTATTATTAGATACAGTGATTATTTTTCTTTTGAGTTGCCTCAAGGATCACCTCCTTTTTGAATATCCAGCTATCTGGTTTCTGCCACTTTTGTTGGAGCTATACTGTGTGTAAGCAGTTGGTCTAACATGTATGTCAGCCCAGGGGAGTTATTGAAGCTGGGATCAACTGGATCATATGCTCTCACTCTAAGCCACTGAAATACATTGTGGTCACCAGAGATTTTCTGAAGGGAATCCCCTTCAGAAAGTCTGTGGTATGCATTTGAAGCTCAACTGTCTACATGACAAAAAGAGTGAAGGGGAAAAAAAGGCTGACAGAAAAGGTGTGTGGAGATGCACAAAAGGAGGAGGTAGAAGGTAGGAGGTAAGGAGTAATAGTGAGGTAAGATAGAGTCCCACAAAGCATCGCAGAATGAGCTGGCCTTCTACGTTGCGGCTGTGGAATGCAAAACCACCGATATTTTGACTTCTCCTTTGGAAACAGCTGCGTTTCCTTTTTGAAAGATATTTTTTCCTTATTTATTGGATCCCTCAGGAGAGATCCATCTCCTGGCCCTGACACTGGCTTCCTCCTGTAAATGTGGGACCAGACTGGCCGATTCCAGACACACACGTATACACACACTCACATGCACACCTGCTGCACAAAAGCAGGCACTAACGGATCACTGTAGCGTACCTCTTTACTGCGTGTGCTGGTGGACATGTAGATAGATCCTTCATTGTAAATGTTCAAGGACAGCAACATTTAAACATTTCTATTATTTATGTTGTTGATTAAAGCCAACATAGAAAGAGTCTTCAGGAAAAACTATCAATGTGTTTTTGTATGATTACAATGCTGTGCATGCTGCTTTTGTTAAAATTCATACCAGACATGCTTCAAGAAAACCATCAACAAAGTTAAAGCAAAGCTTGAGGAGCCCACCCGCTGGTGGTAGGATGGTAACAGGTACAAAGCCTGAATTTGTAAAAGAATAAGAAGCTAACCGAAAGTTAAAGGTTATTGTAGATTTAAAGAACCATGTTTTGTGAATAATTGGGCTCCCCATACTGAAATAAGATCATTTTGATAGATAGATAGATAGATAGATAGATAGATAGATAGATAGATAGATAGATAGATAGACAGACAGTCCAGTTCTGTCATGGTGCGGGTAAGGCTGGACCTAAATGCAGCCAAAACAGGGGAATGAAGTGCAAAAATGTTTTAATAATAAAAAGGTGCCAACTTACAAATAAGGAACAAACTGAACAGATGCTGAAGCATGGGGAAACACGGGACCACAGCAGCAGGTAAAAACCTAGGACAATTACAGGAGATAACAACAGGCGACATGACAAACCAGACATGAACAGACGAACCGACACAGACAAAGGGGAGCACAGAGACTATAAGATGCAAGGGAGGCAAGGGTGATTGAACACAGGTTAAACACATTAGAGTGGGGCAGACAATCATCACACAGAGAAACAGGACCAAGACAGGAAGTAAAAACATTGACACACAAGGAAACCAACTACAAAATGTGACAAAATCCAAGCAAACTCAAACAGAAAGTGTCTGCCATGGCAACCCATGAAAGTACCCCCCCTCCCCCTTAAGGGTCGGATTCCAGACAACCCAAAAACAAAGTCGGGCGGGAGGAGGGGGTCCGGAGGAGGGATGCAAGGGCGTGGCAAGCAGGAGGCCAACGTCGCAGGCTGAGCCCCTCTGGGGGGCGAGCAGGAGGACGGTGGTGAAGACGGGGTCTCTCCGGAGGTCGAGCCAGACCACTGACTGGAAGCCAGAATCAGGAGTCAGCTGGACCGCCAACATGACAGGATGAACAGGATTCGGCCAGGCCACCGACGGGGAATCAGGAACTGTAGTCAGCCGGATCACTGACTGGGAACCAGAATCAGGAGTCAGCTGGGAATCAGGAGTCGGCCAGCCCACCGACAGGGAATCAGGAGTCGGCCAGTCCACTGACTTGGAACCAGAATCAGGATTCGGCCGGACTGCCGACAGGACATGGGGAGCAGGTGAGATGTTGTCCAGAACCACTAACTCAGGAACAATGGAGGAGTCGACTGGGACCCCCGACCTGGAACAGCTGATGCGTCAGCCAGGGTGGTTGGATCCTGGTCACAGGAGACCAGAGGTTCTGTATAGTGGGGTAGTCGGGGCTTGGGCTCGAAGCTGCGGACCTGGGACTGGGGCTTGGGCTGGAAACTGGAGACCTGGGACTGGGGCTTGGGCTGGAAGCCAGGAACCTGGGGCTGGGGCTGAGGCTGAGTTTCCCTGTGGGGACGGGAACCATGATGTCCTCGCCTTCTGTGGCCACCACGGAACCCCGAAAAAATAGCCAGATGAGTTCCCTTGAAAGGGTCAGCCAGCGGGTCAGCTAGCGTGCAAAGGGACCTGACGTTCGATGGGGGCGCTGGCTGGAAGGATCGAGGCTGAGGCACAGCCTGGGAGTTCTGGGGCTGAGTAAAACCGAGGACAATTACAGGAGATAACAACAGGAAGTAAAAACATTGACACACAAGGAAATCAACTAAAAAATAAAGCAGGAAGTGACAAAATCCAACTTCCTTTGGCTGAGGTGATATACGGCCTGATGGCAGCTCTGTTCTGCAGTGCAGTGAGATGAGATGTTGGTTGCAGCTATAACTGCTTTTCTGGCCTGAAAGAATGTTGTTGAAGATCCTCTGGAGGGGCTCAGCCAGCTTGGCTGCACAACCCTTTAACAGGCTCGGACACACACTATCCGGACCTGTTGCTTTTCCAGGATGCAACCTCTTGAGCTCCGCCCTCACCTCCTCCGCTATAAAGGACAGGAGACTTGACCCTATTGTGGAGGGAGTTGCAGCTGCAATGTCAGGTTGTGAAGGAGTTGCCATAGGAGAAGCTGCAGCTGAAGCGGTGGGAGAGAGAACAGGTGAGGCTGTGTCAAACCTGTTGTAGAACAGGTTGAACTCATTGTCCTTGTCCACATCACCTGATGTTGCCTAGCTGACTCCAACAGTACATTCCAATCTGTGCACTCAATGCAGTCCTTCAGAGACTCACTGGCCTCCAAAGTCCAGTTCCAGAATGAGCAGGTGGTTGCAGCCTACCTCAGTACACAGGGTTTGTAGGAAGGCTGAAGAAAAACCAGATTATAATCTGATCTGCCAAGTGGTGGTAGATCTGATGCAGTGTAAGCCTCTTGACGTTTGAATTCAACAGATCAAGTGTCTTATTTTCCCTTGTGGGACATTAAACATACTGAGCGAGGCCAGTCAGGTGAGAGGTGAGAGTGACATGGTCAAAATCCCGCAATATTGAACTCTAGAATTACATTTTTATTAACCTCTCACGAAGTGGAAATTATTATTCTGTCATTATTTTATGTAATGCCCTTCTAAATGTGAAAAATATATTGCATTGTCTATTGTTGACATCTTATTGGTGTTCTTGTTTTTACTCAGGCTTTAGGTGAAATGACAACTGGCCAGTAATGTCCTTTTAGATCTGTAATTGTTCCAACACACACAAATTCCATCTAAACATTGATTATAGACATGGGTGTAAAGGTTGAACATGCAACTGCAAGTTGTAAATCAGAAAAATCCAAGCTGAAGTTGATGAGATAAGATGAAATTTGACATTTTAATAATCAAAGCACAAAACAAATGCCAAATTTTATGATTTGTCATGATTTATCCGTTGAACACTTAACCCATTTTTTGTCCTTTTTTTTCATTTCTTTCATACCACTGTTTTTTCATCATTCCCCTAATCCAGTTATTAGCCATCTTCAGTTTCTTCTATGCCGTTTCAGTCAAGAATGGGAGTGATTCCAATGATACATTTTGACATGATGTTTACTCCATTCCCACCCATACCACATCCTTCTCTTTAGTTAGCCACATAATTATAGCTCTAAGTTGTGCTGCCTGGTAGTAATTTTTTTAATTGGTTAAATTCAACCCTCCCTTCTCTTTTGGGCAAGGGAAGGTCATATATAATTCTGTCCGTCTTATTTTGCCATTAGATTTTGATATGATTTTGTCTAATATTTTAAAAGTAGACCTAGGATTCAGAATAAATACTGACTGGAACAAAATCAGTAATATTGGTAATATGTTCATTCTTACTGTTTCCATTTTCCCATCAGAGTCAGAGGTCATCTATCCAAATCCTCCTTTATCTCTGTTTTCCATAATTTGCTTCAAATAACTGTGGCATGATAGAAGTAATAATAATGCACAAGTATCTAAACCCTTTATTAGTCCATTGAAAATAAACCTTCCCCTTTAGTTCTGCTGAAAAGATAGCTACTGATTGAGCTTCACTGGTCAAATATCCCGATATTTGATCCCCCCTTATTCCCATAATTTGACTTGTCTTGACTCCTCTTTTGTGGTAGAAAAAATCTGAGCAACAACCATTAACATTGATCTGTGATTTAGGGTTTTTATAGTCTGTTCTATGAAAGTTGAGTGAAACCCAAAAGCCACTAATGTATGGTACAGGAAATTCCATTTTACCCCTTCTAATGCCTTTTGTGTTTGTAAACTGAGCTTCATGGTTGGCTGGATATCATTTTTTAGTGCATCATATAATATTTATTGTTTGTTTTTATTCCACATGTTCTACCAGAAATAAAACCTGTTTGATTAATTTGGTTATACATCTCTCCATTCTCTATGTCAACATGTCAGTTATGACAAAGTAAGCTAACAGGTCCTTCACATGAATTTAAATCTTTTCCTTCCTTATGTAAGACCAAGATGATGGCTTCTGATCAAGTTTTTGGGGGGCTACCTGATGATAGAGCATAGGTAAAGAAACCCATCCTTACCAGAGAATTCATTATTTTAAAGAGTTTTTATATGATCAGATAGGTCTGGCTGCACCTATTATTATTGTGCTATAGGGATAAAATGCTCTGGCTTGCTTGTATTTCTTTTAATGAATCACCATTGTCTTGTGGCGTTAAGCCCATGATGCAGCTACAGTGCCCACGCAAAATAGTGGAACATTTTGGTGGAACATTTGTACATGGGGAGGTGGGGAGTAAAAGACTTGTGTCAACTGTGTGACTGCATGATCCAGCTCTTCACCAAAATTAGCAATTATCAGCGTGTAGGCTGCTAGCTTGGAGGTTGTTATTGCTTCCCTATAACAAAAGGGATTTTGAAAACAGTAACAGGCTGGATGCAAAAGGGAAGGAAAATTATTGAGACAAGCCGCCAATGGCAGGCTTATACCTGCAGCCTAAAGCCGGGGAGTCAGACTAACTGGTCCACAGAATAAAATCTCCTCTTGACACACAGGTATGACAAATCTTGCTTACCTGGAGGCCAACTGGAGACTCAACAGAGAACTGATGACTGCTCCCACTCAGCTGTCACTCCATCGATGGAAAATACTGATACTACACAATACAGCAGCCATACCTTGGTTATCTATCTGTTAGCAAAGGCACAATTACAGCACATTATCTGCCTGTCCTCAGGGTTAGACACACACACACATTGCACACTAGCTGAACATCTCAAAATGACAAAAGATAGAAGTGTATCCAGACTTCATTTTATCATCTTGTCTGGAATGCAGCTCGGTGGTGAAAGAGCTGTAGGAGGTGGTAACAAAAATGAAATACTCTACCTCTTTGGATGTGTATTAGTTTGTGTGTGCTTGTGTATCTGGGACAGTATGCCTGACATTATGTGTCATGGTTTTGGATAAGTATTTTGAAAAACCCAAATTGTTCTGGAGGATGTAGAAAAATGTGATTATACTGTATGGTTCAATGGGGCTTTTGTTCCTGGGGATGTCTGTCCAGTGAGGTCATTATGTATTGTAACCTGTGGGAGGTAATTGAAGAAGAGCAGCCTGGATATCCAGGCCATTGATGAATGTGTGTTTCTGTGTATGTGTGTGTGTGTGTGTGTGTGTGTGTGTGTGTGTGTGTGTGTGTGTGTGTGTGTGTGTGTGTGTGTGTGCGCGCGTGTGTGTGTGTGTGTGTGTGTGTTCGCAACAGTAGAAAATACAGCTTGAATTATAGGATCCCAGGAAGTCCTGTATTAGTTTCCCAATCCTGATTTGTGAAGTAAAAGTTTTGAGCTGTGCATCTGTATTGTCTGGGAGGGGTTGGAGCCAATACCAGCTGACATTGGGCTAGGGTGGGTCGCCAGTCTATCACTTTTCTTTAGAGTCGCCAATTAGACTGAGGGAGGAAGCCGGAGTACCTGGGGAAAACCCACACAGACATGGGGAGAACATGCAAATTACACACAGAAAGGCCCCAGAACACCTCTACTCAACTAATCAGACTGAAGTTGCATTGAGGTCACAGGAAAGATGTCTTATGTCTAATTTTTCAGTGCTGTATCTGCTAGAGATTACAAGCGATGATGTTTTTATTGCTATTATGTGGTGCTCTTTCTTAGTTACTGCTCATGCTGACTACCAGGATCTTCTAATTTTTACCCAAACAAACCTGCTGGAAACATAAAACATCACTTCATGTGGACCTTCTGTTATGAACAGTAAATTTAAAAGCTTTCATGAGGCATCTGTAGGTTAAAACAGTCTTTGTAGCAAACAGACATTTTGTTACTTTTACTTGAAATATTGCTATCTTTGCAAATTTCTTGGCTGATCTTGTTGTATGTCAGGAACACCTAACAGCAATCAGTAAAGTCCTGAAATCACTTTATTGATTCCTGCTGATCGCCTGGAGTGGAGCTGTAGGCTTCTTTCTGTTTGCTAATGGGAGCTGACAGTGTGTTTGTGTGCCTACATTCATCAGACATACAGTGTTGCTTGGCCCTTGGCTGGTCCTGTGACGCTCAGTGTGTCGGCTTTGATGCTTGGTCAGGGGAGAAGATCAGAGCACAGGATGAGTCTCCAAAGGCACACACTTTCACCCTTGCTCAGTGCTAATGATATATCCCAGCGTACTACAAGCCCATTCGTCCATACCTCGACCCCAGGAGTTTCCCTGCCAGCTGCCTGACTACAAAGAGCCCGAACACTCAGTAGAAGGCAGAAACAGCTTCTGGTGGTAGCCAAGCATGGTGACAACACCACAGGCAGCTCACACCACTGCAGTGTGTATGTATGAGTACTGTAACCTTCAACTGCTGTACCCGTATGTAAACTTTCCACACTACATCAGTGCGAAAGGGTTTGAAACATAAAATCTGGCCTGTGCATTTTAGGAAAGACTATTGTTTACAGCATGAATAATTCCAGATGTTTTTCTTTCTTAATGAAATAGTGGAAATCAGTGAAGAGTTGTGATTCAGTTAGCTGCTAAAATTTCCAAAGAAAGTCAATCTGTCAGGCCCAACTTAATTGGATGTTACTTCGGGTGGAATAAAGATGAATGGAAGACACTGATATATCTGACCTATCCTCAGAAACCATCAAGTCTGAGAGAAAAACCAGACAGATTATGGACTGGAATTGCATAAACACTCTCAGTGATATCAGTCTTTTTGATATCAGCTTTTAAATAGGCACCCCCGTTTTACCTGGTTGTGCAATTGAACAATATTAAAATTCATGTGTGCACTGTTAAATATTTTGCCGTTAAAAAAACACTAAACAAATAGAAGCAGGGTTGCCATTATTTTACTGTAAAATTAACAGTACCTTGCTGTTGCTGACATTTATAGTTTGCTTTCTTTTTTTTTTTTAATATTTAAAAGTTAATATATAAAAAGTTATATATTTAAAGTTATTTTCTACTTTTACAGTAAAATACTGTTTTATTACTGTTTATTTCCCCTTTTTTCACTGGAGCTACATTTGCAGATTTGTACTGTAAACTGCAGTACATATATAAAACATGCTACAGTATATGCTATTGACAAATTAACTGCTAACAAAAAGTACTACAGTGATTTATATTTTCCCCTAAACTTTGAGTCGATAAATTATTCCTTGACAGTCTGAGAGATCTCTCCCTCTGTCATCAAACTGGTACTTACCGAAAGCTTACTGGCAGATCTAATACGAGCTCCCTTAAGACTGTTATCTGGGTTACAGGTGCCCTGTTCTCTGTAATCTGCATTGGGCCAATGAAAGCAATAAAAGAGTCTGCAACAGTAATGCTGAAAAAAATCTTATCAATCAGATACATTCAAAGAACATGAAGTTTTGATTTGGAATCCTAATTCTAGAATATTGTGGCCTCAAACATATTCTGGTGGTTCCCTGCACATGACAAAATTCAACACCACAATGGAAAAGTTAATTACTCATCTAGCTCGGCGGCTAAAAGCCCTCAATAACCACCATTTTAACCTCTTTGAAACTGACAGATATTATCTGATGACACATTTACTTAGAGTACTCTGGGTGTTGATGAAGGGCAAAAAAATATTTTTGCAAGGGGAGGTTGTTGTTTTGGTTTTTGGTTATTTTGCTCTGTGGTTGTGTTGCAAGAAAGCAGCCGTTTATGAGCTGTCTTTCTGAGGGATTGGTTGGATGGTCGGATACCATCCAAGGCTAAGCTAAACCACTGAGTGTGAGCTAAACCACTGACCACTAACCACAGACCACATACAAGTCCAACCACCGCAAGGCCTCTCCAGTAGAAACTAACAACCAGTTAGTCTGGCCCCACTCATCCAACACCCCCCAAACTCCTCCAAAAACTGAGAGAGAACCTATCCCCTCCTCCCTCAGTGAGTTCAAAGAGCTCATTTTGGCCAAGCTAGCTGAGTCTGATACCTCCCATCAGCTAAGACATGAGCTCCAACAGCTAAAGCAAAGACAGCCAGGAGGCCATAGCAGAGCTGAGTAGGATCAACCAGGACACCACCACAGAGCTAAAGGAGACCCAGAGGAGACTTAGATAGCTGACACATGCTGTATGTGAGCTGGAGGAGATGAGCGAGAGTTGAGCTTCAGCAGAGAGTTGCACGAGATGAGGGAGCACCTCCAAGAGAAAAGCTATCATGTATCTCCACGCAACGACACACTGCCCTAATACCTTCCCTCTCCCCTGCTGCCAAACCAGGCATGAATGACCTCCACACCCTGGCAGCTCCCTCAAACACTGGCAAAAATCTGTCTGTAGTTGACTATGCCATCTCAGACATGGACCCTTTCTCATTCAGTGTTTTCGCTGTCAGAGCACAGAGCCCCATCTCAGATCACAGCCAGATAAATACTTACTTGAGGAAACAGACTAGAGATTGTGTCAGAAAACAGCCCAGTAAACTGTATGATCTACACCAGTCAAACAGATGGGCTCCAAACAGTGCTGAACAATTCATACAAATTTTGAATTCAAATGAAACAAAACATAAATTCAACACGTCCAACAATTCATACTATCAAAATAACTATGAAGGTGTATTTAGCAGCAAAAGACCATGAACCATATCTTCCAAAAACATGCATTAAAGAAAGAAACAGCACCATTGAAACAATAAACAAAAAACCTCTGCAAAAAAATTTGATAGTGAGTGTAAAGAAATGAGAAAACATTTAAGACAGCTGTCAAATCTAAAACACAGACACCAACATGACCCAACTCTACAACATGAATACTTTGAAACTCTAAAACAGTACAACAGACCATTAGACAAAAGAAACTCCACCACATAAATGCAACACTGCAGGAAATCAAAGATGCAGTAGACCAAGGTCAGTTCTGGGACATGTTGAACAGTTTAGAACCTACAAAGCCAAAAAAATTAGCAATACAAGATGGAGACATTTGGGAAAACTATGACCTCTTTAAAAGTGTCCCACCTGAAGACCTGAACCTAAATCGAATTGAATTTAAAACAAAGTTAGACAACCTAAAATCAGCCATCAAGAATGACCAAAATCTATAAGATTACCCAATTACACAAAAAGAGTTAACAGACAAACCAAAAGCTCTTAAATCATTAAAAGCTTGTGGCACAGATTGTATGAAAAATGAAATGCTGAAGAACAGCACCCCTGAGCTGTAAACTGCAATTCTTAAACTGTTCAACTTGGTGCTGAATGCTGGCTGCTTTTCTGATGTCTGGAATCAGGGGCTGATCACCCCAATCTATTGTAGCAGACATACCTGGTCTGGCATCAATCACAAGCCATTAAAGAAGTTCACTGTAAAGAAATGCAGAGTTATGGATGCAAAATCCACTTTGTTACTCTTCCCACCATCAAACTATTAAATTAATAGCAAACAAAGACAAAGGAACATTCTCTCTAACAAACAGACGAGCTGTTGGCATGTCACTTGTATTATGATTAATTCCAAGTTTTGAAGGATGTAATATGAAATCCATATTTATGTTGTTACTTCCTGTGCTGTGTTGTTCAGCATTTGCTGCTGGGACCATGTTTGCTACTGGGACCCATAATAACGACAAAAACAAAAACAACAATTACAATAGGGGGATACCCCTAATAAAGATACTTATTATAATAATTGTAGCAGTGGGTTTTGAGCAGGATCATGGGTGCGTAGGTGGCTTGCTATCACAGATCCAAACGCAAATCGTCCATGTCACTTTATTTCTGTCACTAACTGCCTCCATCTCTCCTCCTCTCATTGCATCCCAGAAATGTGGTCTCTCTATCTTCTGTGACAACTGACTTTTTCTTTCTTCATCGGGTTTTGTCATCTCATCCTCTTCTCCCCCTGTTATCTTCTTCTCTGGTGTCATTTTAATTGACATAAAAAAATTAAATTGACATACAGATTATGCTTTTTTCGTGTTTTCCCGTTCTATCAAATTTATCGAATTTAAAACTTTATATCACAGAATCATTGCTCAATCAATTTTTTTCATTTCTTACGCTTTATTCTTAATCTTTCACTACTGTTCTCTAACGCTCTTGCAATAACCGCAAAATTGAAACATCGAACTATGGACAAGACAACCACGGTCGATGGCAAGCAACAGCCACAACTGTGGTATGTTCACGTTTCTCTGACCAGCAAACTATGGGGCATTTCATTTTCAAGATTCAGCAACCAGAACACTCTAACAGAGTGTCTACACAGGAAACAGGTGAAAACAAAGAGCAAAATCCTGGCAAATATTGCATACTGTTGGAGGAAAAAGTCCAGGTCCGGGCCAGAGTCTAAGTCTAGACCTCTTTACCAACACTTAACTTTCAACAAAAAATGCACTTTTACTGGAGTCAAAAAAGATTACAAAAAGAAGTCACTGGAGATGGTCAGAGTCCAAAGCAACAGAATTTATTCTTTCACAAGGACAAACATTTACTCCCCTCTCCTTAGTCACTGCCTTCCTTTTCTTTCTCTTTCTGAGTCTTGTATCTGTCTGCTTCACTCATAGTAGCTCATCAGAGAATTTCCCCACTATTGTCAGGTTTTCTGGTTAACTTTGGCTGCCTCTGTGTGTTTGTGTATGTGTTCAAGGGATTGAGAATGAAAGTGTAAATAGTGGACTGTTTAAATGAAAATTGACTTTGTGATTACCTCCACCACGGAGGTTCTGATTTTACCCGTATCTGTTTGTCAGTTCAATTTTGGACCCCAAAAATGGGCAGGCCTGGCAGACTGGAGATAGCCCTAGCAGGAAAGAATGGCAAGGACTGGGTGGTTGGAGTGGTGGAGTATGGAGATGATGAGACAGGACAGGTGAGGCAGACAGGAGATGGCTGAGGAGATCAGGCAGACAGCAATTCAAACTTGCAAGACAAGCAGAACAAAGCTGGATGTAGCAGGCAGCTGGAATAAACCTGAGGCACGGGTAAAGACAGGGTTCATGGAGCATGGCCAAAAACCAAGGAATTTGGCTGTATCATGAGTGATCTGTAGAAGACTGGAGAGATGAACCGGTCTTAAATACTGCAGCAGCTACTGGAATTGATGAGATGATGGTAGTAATATCCAAATCGCAGGAGATACAATGTACAATTTTGATGAAGTTAAAATGTGTCAGATGTGTAGGACTGTTTGGCCTTGGCAGGGATTATGTGCTCTACTGAGAGCCATTCTGTTTTATCATGTTTTTGTGTATTTCCTCATGAAATGGTGAAAAACGATGTGGGATTGTGGTAATAAAACAGAGCAATAAATTAAACCTGCAGTATTCACACACATATAACACACACCCTTTTCCCACAGTTTCCATTGCGCACTGTTTGCACCACATCACAATCACTTATTTCCCACCTGTAGAATCACTTTGAATGAATTCCTCCCTGAATCATTAAAATCCAAATCCTTAGATATGATACGTATATGAATATGAATAGCTGTCTTCATATTTCATAGTTTTAATTGTTTGTCTTCATTGCTCAAAATGACTCCCTTCTCTGATATTAGAAAAAAATGATTGATTTGAACTTGAACAAACTGATTATTAAGTGAATGGTTCGGCGCAGTTCTGCGTGCCTGTGCCAGGACTGCACTCACTGTTGAGTCATAATATATAATCAACTGACTGAAGCACTGCAGTGTTATAATAGCAATACGCCAAGGTGTAAGCCCAATTAGCTTTTAAAGGGAATTGGAGAAGGCACTGTGATTAGTTTATTGGATGTTATGCAGGTCGCAAAGACACTTGCGTTATGCTTTGTTAACTTAATGAAATTATTATTTTTCACGTTTTATGTGTTTCTGTCTAGTTTTTCCCTTTAGCCAGACTCTAGTTTTTCCCTTTAGCCAGAATCTTTTTCATTCCACTTTATTAAGTTTTGCAAGATTTTTCAGGCAATGCAAAGTATAAGACTTTTCCAGTTGAATTCTAGGGCCAAGCTGTTAACAAACTTGCTGCTTCATACGAGCTGGTTACTGGAAGACTGTGGGTATACTGGACAACTCCCAGATCATGTATGTGTGAGTGACAGTCCAAGACGACACAAAGTTTTAAAAATGGCTGTAAAGAAGTCAGAGAATGCACTGGATGCATTTATATAATATTATACAGACAGTAGCCTAATGAGCAGCCTAGTGAGGAAGAAAAACTTTCAATGTCAGCCTTGGTTGAGTCAGAGCTTTTGGGAATTTCGAGAAATATCTCCTACTTCGCTAAATATCAGTACACCTGGCAGAAAATGTGTTGTAAACTTTTGTTGGCAGTCAATAAATATTAACACTATACAATTAATTGAATTGAACATGAACAGTGTTACGTGTGTATGCTACCCCATACACTATATGTACAGTAGTTTCACATTTTTTAAAGCACTACTACGAATATGCAACAAACTTGTAATTTAAGCTTAATTGACATTTATCTATAAAGCAAAGGGGGGATAATTTGTATATTCAACATACACTGCAGTCAGAAAGTGTTAAGACCCCTTCAATTTTTTTTTCACATTTTGTTATGTTGCAGCCATATGCAAAAATCAAAAAGAAATCACCAATCTACACTCAATACCCCATAATAAAAAAGGGAAAACAGAATTTTTGCAAATTTATTAAAAAGGAAAAACAGACTAATTGACTTAAATATTCAGATCCTTTGGTATTGAAATGTAGCTCATGTGTCTGCCTCAAGTGTTGATCATCTTTGACATGTTTCTATTATTTAATTGCAGTGTGGTAAATTCAATTCAGTGGACATGATTTGGAAAGGCACTAACCAATATAAGGTCTCACAGCTGATGGCTGATCTACCCTTCAACACAAGACCAGACCCGATATCACACACAGTTACTGAGACATCTGTCTATGCTTGTGTGTGTGTGGGCAGCTTGTGGAGAAAGATGATGAAACAGTCACTGTCACATCTGATAGAAGTCACCAGTGATGCTGATGTCTCATTCTCTATAGGTTTCCTTTGCTTCATTGGAAAGTGTTTGAAGAACGGAGAGACAGAACTGTCTGAGAACTGAGATCCTTCACTTAAAAGTGTATTGAAGCCAGAATGTCATTTCCTCCCTCCCTGCCTTCTGAGCTCAGTTTGTTAATTAGGTTCAGCATTTATGCACCTCGGAAATTTTCCGTTTTGGGTTGGTCCCCACATCATAAAATTACCAGAAGGTTTTAACAAGCCTGGCTCAGGTACAAAATTAAATTCTTGTTACCTCAGGTTTGGGCTGTAATATCTGTTAAAATAAAGTAAAAATATTGGTTTCATATTCCTCCCCTGGATAAACTTGAGAATTCATTTTCCCCTCGATGATGTGGATCTGTCCATGCCCAGAGGAAGCAAATCAGCCCCAATTCATGATGCTCCCTCCACCCTACTCCACGTTTTGGATGATGATGTTGGGATGTAGTATGCAGTACCCTTTACACCACACACATTCCCAAACAATTCAGCCTTAGTTTTATCAGTCCATAAAACTTTTTCCCAGTAGCACTGTGGAGTGTAAACGTGCTCTTTGACAAACTTTTGGGGTGCAACAATGTTTTTTTTGGAGAGCTACGGCTTCCTCTGCGGTGTCCATGGCAGGACACCATGCGCCATCGAACCTGCACCATGATGTGTGTGTGGTAGATTCAAGAACAGGGATGTGAACCAGCTCCAACGATTCCTTTAAGTCTTTAGCTCTTACTATGAACTTCTTTGTTAACATTACTAATCATTTGTGTTGAGCTTTTGGAGTCATCTTAGCTGGACCTCCACTTCTAGGGAGAGCAGCCAAAGAACTATCTCCATTTATAGACAGATGGTCTGACTAATGACTGATGAAGATCTAAACTCTTTCAACAATTCTTGATCATAAGTCTATCTCTTTTTTTGTGAGGCCTCACAATCAGTTAACATCAGCATATGCACAAAAATTATGATTTGTATGTTATTATTTAAAATAGATTGTGCTTGTTCATAATTGTAACATGGATGATCTGACCATATTTAAGGACAAATTTATACATAAATGGAGGTAATTCCAAAGGGTTTACTTACTTTGTCTTGCCACTGTACCTCTGGCCTTCAGTCTTCAGAAAGGCCTACGGTAATGATGTTTGGTCTCACTCACGATAAATCAAAATGTGATTGGTTAATTCACCTGCAACTTTCTAAACAAACACATGTGGCTATGGGGGCTTCAGGCCTGCAGGTAGGAAGGAGAAAGACTCCAAGATGGTTCATGGACAGCCTCCTGTTACATAGCTCTGCCACTCTACTGGGTGCTGCCAGTCGGCTTTCCTAACTGGGAGCGCACTGAACAGAATCTACTGTGGGTAATGTACCGACTATTCATGAGTACCTCACACAACCCCATGTCAAATTACCCTTTAGAAGCTTCTATGGTTGACCTCAATGCAGTTTCTGTGAAAAGGTCATCTACTCATCAATCACTACTGTATATTTACACTGAAACCCTGGTCATAAATGTGTGGTTTCATTAGAAAATACATTATGAATGTGAGACAAAAAAGTATTATAAAGCTCAAAAAAGGTAAGTTAAATTTAATTAATTTAAAGCATTCCACTTGATGAAGGCAGTAAATAACAATTTTTTCACTTGTCTCTCTGTATTATCTTTCCCTGTCTCTTTCTTTTTGTGGATAATGTTGTGACACTATTTGTTTGTGTGTGTTTCCATGCCACAGTGGAGTACGACAGCAAGCTCTTTCCACAGCAGCGTCACCACAAGGAGTTTAAGTTCAACCTCTCACAGATCCCCAAGGGCGAGGCCGTCACTGCAGCTGAGTTTCGTCTCTACAAGGAGTGTGTGAGCCACACCTTCCACAATGAAACTTTCCTACTCAAAGTCTACCAAGTGGTCAAGGAGCACTCTGACAGGTAACACACACACACACACACACACACACACACACACACACACACACACACACACAGTGATAAGCTTTTAAACAACTGAGAAATGCAGGGTAGGACTCTCACTTCCCTCATTGACCTCTGCTAAATCCTGATTTCCCCATAAATCTTTTTACTTAATTATTATTTTTGGTTACATTTGTTATGTATATATATATATATATATATATATATATATATATAATGTACTGTACCTGCTCGTTCCACTACTTAATTGAAGCTAATCAATACTTACATTACTTGCATTGAGTTAAATCATCAAACCTAATATACCATGATTTTTATCATCAAGTGGAATGGAAATTTTCCAGATTCTTTTATGCAGTTAGTTTATA
The DNA here is from genome assembly GCF_002814215.2 of Seriola lalandi dorsalis. Lineage (NCBI taxonomy): Eukaryota > Metazoa > Chordata > Actinopteri > Carangiformes > Carangidae > Seriola > Seriola lalandi. Next base: position 117,286 of record NW_019524948.1, read on the forward strand.
TTATCTGTCATGTCAAATATTGTACAGTCCTACATCCCTCAAGACTCCACTATAAAATATAGAAAGAAATCTTTCAGTAACACATAACCGGATACTTTCAAATAACATAAAGTACACATTTTCAAATACATTTTGCAGGGAAAGTAGGGAAAAAGAAAAGAAATGCTAAGTTTATATAAATTTTTCCTCATCTCCTAGTCATTTTTCACGTAATTGTAAACGTAAACTGATTTAAATGTTTCATACTCGATTCGCCAAATCAGTGTATGTGCTAGATAATAGTTTAAGAAAACTTTTTCAGTTTTTATCCTTTTAAACAAAATGTTGGCTGGTTCCCATGCAGTACAGTACAGATACATACAATAAAAATTTTATCATCCCAAATGTATGCAGCTTTGGTTTTCATGTTTATCACTTTGTACATACACATTTTCCCTGTATTTCAGCCAGACACATTTGGTATCACTGGAAACAGTGAAATCTTGAGAATTTTTGTGGCTTTTAACAATGCTGGGCCATACAACATGCATGCATTAATTCAACTTTGAGTGGGTCCAGTAGATTTGCTGAGGGGTTACACTGTGGTTGTACTGGGAATCTACGAGGCAACAAAAAATATGCTATATAATGCTCAGTTGGCTTTTTCTGCAAACAAAAAGGTTAGGATTATGATTTTTTTTTTTAAAATTGCATCATCCTGTGTTACTCTCTATCTCTCTATCATTCTCCCTGTGTGTTACACAGACTCTGACACTGCTCTTGCCATGTTTATAATATAAAATCAAGCAAAACCACATCTTACAGAAATAGCACAGCTTCAAAATCTTTTGTGTTTTATCAAGCTTGACCAGTGAGCAACACTAATATGAAGAGAATTTCTGACATACAGTACATTTTCAGCTAACAGCTTATATAGTCCAGTACATTTTGTTTATCAATGGATATACACCAATGCAACTCTCTACTGTAAAGCTGTTGATATATATAGAGCTATTGCACTGGATTAATAATATTATTTTGTGCATCAAGAAACAAAAACACCTTTAGGTGGGGTCTCTACAACCAAATGTTCTCAGACTGCTGTCCGAGGCTAAAGCTGATCCACTCTTGGAGAACCTCAGATGTTAGCAAAGTATATTATTCCATCTGTCTAAGTGTCTATCAAGAGCTACTTACTCGCTTCATTTCCTCTTCTCTCTGGGAGGCACCAAAATTCAATCGGTGACAGAAAAGCCAGTCAAGAGCTTTTGCTTTTGTTTTCACTAGCGACCTGAAGGACACAGCAGCACGCTAGGCTAGCAGTGAGGACCGCGATAAATGGCTTTCCACCATGGATAGGTCAGGGCTTCCCAGAAAATTCAAGGCCTGGATATATCCACATGGCATCCTGCCCTGACTCCTCTGGCCACTGCTGATCTACGAAGTTCCAATCACCACCGTGGAGAGATTTGAGAGGAAGACAGCCTACAAGCCAAGACAAGACTACTCAGGTGGCTGGGCCTGTCGCGGAGCCTTAGCAGCATCATCCTTTACGAGCACAACACCAAGCTGCAGCTTCCTTTCAGCAGTCTGGCAGAGGAGTTCATGGTATCCAGAGCCAGAGAAGTCCTGCTCTATCGAGAGTCAGCTGTGACTAAGGTCTCTTCAGCAGGTGTTGAGGTCAGACCAGGAAGTAGGTGGCGCGCCCAGGAGGCAGTCCAGCTAAGGCAGGGCTGGGGCACAACACCCTGGTGGGCACGGTGGCAACTGGGCAGGTCAGGATTGGGAGAAATTCTACACCTTGCTACGGTAAAGCCAGAGGAAAGGAGAGGCGAAAGCTAATCCAGGAGGGGGTATGTGCAGAGGTGGAGGAAGTTCGCCTCAGCAGAATGGTGGGCATGGGCAAGCAGGGGGCCTGGACCAAGTGGGAGCATACAACTGGCCAAAAAATCACTTGGGCAGAAGGCGGACCACACCAATTTAATTCTTGGTCCAGTCAGTGTACAACGTCCTCCCAAGCCCCTTGAACCTGTTCACTTGGGGCCTGGTGGACTCACCCACTTGCAAACTCTGCCAGGAGAGGGGATCATTAGAGCACATACTGAGCTGCTGCCCTAAAGCCTTGGGAGAGGGGAGGAATTGTTGGTGCCATGGCCAAGCTCTCTGATGGCAGTAGCGAACACCAGCTGCACTGGCATAAGCTCCAGCAAGTGGCAACTCCCAGCAAAGTGCTCCATCGTTTTTGTGCGTGCTGGGGAGAAACCTTGGCCCCAACCAAAGACCCAGGGTGGGCTGCTCTCAACAGCAAGAGACTGGCAGCTCCTATGATCTTGGGAAACAATTGAAATTCCTGGACACCATCCAAGCCACTGCACTCCGGCCAGACATGGTTTTGATGTCTGAAGCAACCAAGCAGGTGGTGTTGCTAGAGTTTTCTTACCCCTGGGAGATTGGATGGAGGAGGCACAGGAGAAGAGGAGATCCAGATATGCATCTCTGGTAGCTCAGTGTCAGAGGAATGGGTGCAAGGCCCGCTGTTAGCAAGTCGAAGTGGGCTGCAGGGGCTTCACAGGGCAATCCCTACACTGGATCCTGGGACTCTTGGGGGTCTGCAGACTTCAAAAACGTAGAGCCATCAAGAACAGCTTGGAAGCTGCTGAAAGGGCTTTCCGTTGGCTCTGGATTAAGAGGGACAATGCATGGCGTAGTGCGCTACCTGGACACAAGCCAAGCTTGATCACCCCTGGCTGGGTCACCCAGGTGAGGGTTTCTGATGATAAGACCCATTCACCCCATGACCCCAGGATCATCACTGACGATGTGTCCAGGTTGCACCAGAAGATGTATCATAGAACTCAAACTTAACATACCCCGATTTATATGGTTGAACCCGGCAGGTAAACCTGACAGGTGAAAGTAACACTTCCACTGAGGTTTGGCAGTTTATACGAGGAAATACTATAAAGTCTTTGTTGTTGTTTTTCCCATTTTCAGCATTTTGCACGTCTGTCTCTTTGGTAATTGCCCACTCAGTGGGGAGCCTGTTAATTTACTCATGCCCCTCCTCCCAGTGAAAACCTTGCTCTTTGTTGACTCTAAGTCGAAATGGTAGAGCACTTAATAAGCCTGACACCCTATGCAGCCAAGAAATGTGAGAAAATACAAAATGTGTTAAGCCTGATGTAAGTAAAAACTTAGAATCTCTTTCTTGTATGGCAAACTTCTGGAGCCTGTCTGTCCAGATGTCTGACTTACTGTACATATCAGTGTAACAATCTTACAAATATGCCTTTTCAATACTTAAAAAGTTGCTACCACACACAGTAACCACAAGACTTAGACAGGAGATTTATTATTGCAAAAAGACCTTGTTAATCCAGTTCATTTAAGTCAGTCAATAAGAAGCTCTCCGTAGCCTTCGCCCTGGCAGCTCTCCTGTGGACCCCTTCCATCCTTTGTCAGCTGAGCTGTGTGTGTGTGTGTGTGTGTGTGTGTGAGTGTGTGTGTGTGTGTGTGTGTGTAAATACATGGTGTTGAGGCTCATATGGAAGCCATCAGAAACACTCTAATTAGTGACCAATGAAGACAGGCTGCTGCTGCTGCTGCTGCAGGGGCATTCTCTGAACACCTGGTTGATTGGCTTTGATGTAGGCTATGGAGGAGGGTCTGACTGACATGAGGCTGTGTTTTGACTACTGTAATGGCTTTGTTGGAATTAAAGGTCACTTAACCTATCCACATAAAGTAGGCAACTTTGTGGTTATACTGCATCTTCTGCCATGTTATGTGCTGTGTTATGTGGGTCTTTTCCTTCCTGTTTACAACCTTATTTCATTTACACAAATTATTGTAATTTATTTAACATACCTCTCTCTCTGTTTCATTGACTCTGTCTCCATGTATCTTTTGAAAATGTTCTAATCTAAAATGCTAAAATTTGGCATTGACATATTACTTTGCTCTCTGGGTTGCCTCAGCTAACTAGATAAATTAGTTAGCTTGGAGTGGTTAGAGTGCATCTTTTCCAGTTAGCCCTATGGTGCTAGGCTTGATATATTTGCATATTTTTAATTAAATTTCTGTCTTACATTACAAGATCTAGTCCACAAAATTTCTTTGGCTAACAAGTCCTACTCAGTTTGATATTTATAATGATATTATTTCATCAGTCAGATTAGTTCTTCTGAGAAAAATTTGAATCACTAAAAACACATTTCATTTATTATTTTTAATCCAAGCAATTTTATTTTGTATACCATGTTCTCCCAGAGAGGCAGACCTGTTCCTGTTGGAGTCTCGCAGACTGTGGGCAGCTGAGGAGGGCTGGCTGGAGTTTGACATCACCGCCACTAGCAACCTGTGGTTGATGAGTCCGGTGCACAACTTGGGTCTGCAAGTCAGCATGGAGACCAGCAGCGGTAATGGAAATAATAACATATGTATGGCGCCACAAATGCCAAGAAAGTGTATCTGAAAATCTGTCCGACAGAATTTTACCAAAATTGGTGTGCTCATTGCTGCTCTTGGGTTTATTTTGGTTTATCATTGAGGTGCTTCCTTCTTTTGAGGACAAAAGGGTTAGAACCTCTGTATTGCTGCTAATGGCTATACACTTTTATATACAGTATATATATATATATACACATATATATATATATATATACATTTTTGTGTAGTTTTAAGGTGCTGTACCCTCTCAAACAGGACAGAGCATCAGTGTCAAGGAGGCAGGCCTAGTAGGACATGACGGTGCACTGGAGAAGCAACCTTTTATGGTCGCATTCTTCAGAATCAGTGAAGTATACATCCGCACTGCCCGCTCCACTGGTGGCAAACGTCGCCAGCAGAATCGCAACCGATCCACACAACCACAGGACGGCTCCATGGGGCTGGGCGTAGCAGGTCAGTCAACTTTAACCACCCTGATCACACAGTGCAACCATGAACACAATCAGACACAAAACTGAGTGGATGGGTAGCATTTGTTTGAAGCCTGGTTGAAGTGGTCATCTTTGAGACTATGAATTGGACCTGGTTTCAGCTGGATCTCTCTAATCGACCCCCATCAGACACAAATCTTAGCACAGGGATGATGTCCAAAATAAGTTTTTACTGTTGTTTGTCCAAAATGATTAAGTGTAGTGTTGTGTATCCCAAAACCTGTATCTTGAGCAAGGAACATAGTTTTTTTCATGACAACATATAAAATGTTTTACTTATGGAAGAGATTGAGAGTTTAATTGGGGTTGGCTTCAAATTAAAGCTAAAAAGACTGTAAAGAAAGACTAGAAAGCTTGAATATATGAGTCAGATTGGTGGTGTTCATTTAAAAAATTCTTGCTTTCTATATTATCTTTGTTTGGCAACGGCTGTATGGTTGAGGTCAGGGAAAGGCTTGTGCGTGTGCTTGTGCCTGTGGCAAATAAAGTGTGGCTAAGGTAAGGCAAATAAAACACTAAGTTAGGTTTAATGAAAAATTACTGTTGTAGTTTATAAAAAGGTGAGCTTTCCATGTCTCTACAAAAACTACTTCCTGTGCTGGTATTGAAGAGATACAGATACCAGTTTGTAGGATCATAACAAATACTATAGCTTATAACTTATATTAACTTAAACTGATTTGCTCAGAAAATACTTGTATAAGTCTACCATGGGTTTATTTCAGAAATGTGTGCCTAAAATCTTGGTTAACTTGATTCCACAAATAGAAAGATAGGTCAGTGAGTGAGTTCAGTTTCAAGTTTAAATCATACTATAGTCTTCATAGTATTGCTGTTTTTAAACATCCCATAAGGTTGTGTGTGTTGTGATCTGTTAACCCTCAGGCAGCCAAAATTGTTTGGCCCAAGAGCAGCTTTAGTTCGGCACACTTGTTTTCTGGACTTATGTCAGACTTGTGAAAAATGAAGTGCTAGAGTCATTTCAAGTAGGACGAGACTCGCTCAACATTAGCCACATTGCTGCTAACTGAAGCTGTTGGTGAGACCAAAGAGGCTAAAGTCTACACCCCCAAAAACCTAGCGAAATCTGGGTCATAGGTGTCTCTCTTTTTGTCCTCTGATACCTAAGCACATCTTAGTACACTGACACACAGCCACAAATGGCCCAGCTTGGCTGGCTACCTGGGAAATTATTTACTTTGCTTCTTCTGCTACTGTGTATAATGACTCTACCATCTGTATGGCACACAGACATATTTGTAGGATGAGTTGGTTTTGTCTTTATTGCTACTCTCTGAAAATCCTTTGCTGAGATTTGTTGACTCTATTTTCTGATTGTTCAGAACATTTTCAATGTCTGTCTCAGTAGATTACACTGTGGTCTTGTTAACACAAGAGATTGTAAATTGAATTCCTGCAGGGATTTTTCTCAGTAATTGTGTTAGATAAAATCTTTGGCTGACATAACAGAGAACAAAGACATATCATTTGTTACGTTAAGTTAAATGAAGATGTTTTGTTTTTAAGATTAAGTGATACTGGGGTACACTTGTGAATCAGAGGGCTAACGTGCACAGTGCATACAATGTGCTCAGAATGTGGGTTAGCATTCCTGTAACGGTCATCTCAGCTCTCTTCCAGTATATGAGGCAATATTTATGCCAAATGTAAATAAATTCATAATTAATAGCTTAGAAAATAGTTTAACGCTACATTAGAGTCTGCTATTCAACTGCTTTTACGAGCAAATTCACAAGGTAGGTTGACTGTAGTCAGCTTTTGTGTCCCAGTGTGTTTCAGAAAGATGAGAAAACTGTGAATCGCAATTAAAAAATCTGTTTTAATGAGGGCAATCTGTTAAATATGTGTCCTGGAGGACTGGCCTTTATATAACCCAAAACATGAAGACCTTTCCACCTCGCTACTCGGGACGCTGGAGAGTGTAAATATTTAGATCCTACACAGGAAGTGGGGAGGCCCCCCCCTTGCGACAGCCGAGTGTCCACAGCCAGCAGTGGACTGCTGGGATTGGATGGGATAGGAGGATCCATGAGGAATCAGGAGGGCATATGGTATCAATACTGCATCACTTACTCCAGAGACAGGGAGGTGGACAGGATGGATGGGGAGAGCATCTGTCTTGTGGAGCATTCATGGGGTGAAACAAACTGTGACAAAATCCCCCAGTTTCTGTTTAGCATGGAGCTACAGTATATCACTTCAGGCCACAACAATTAAAATAATCTGAAGAGTATTTCACTGATAATTCACCCTGATTCTTTCTCAGAAAAAACATGAGATCTAAGGCCTGGAAGGCAGCAACGTGTTACCTTCCTACCATCCACATTCCACTGCATTACACTACTACATTTACTGCATCTTTTTTTTATCACTTTGGTGCCATTTTGTCCTCATCTTCACACTCTAGGACATAATCAAAGCTATTTTTTGTCAAAATGCAGCTTCATACCTTGCCAAAAGAGCAGTACAACACCTTTGAAGGTAATTTAGGGTTTTGTGGGCGAAGAAGGCTTGGGAGGTAATTGGAGTCCGGTTGGGCTTTGACTGTGGGGGAAGTTAACAACCGTCCAGGGAAGGAATACCACATCCCAGCACAGCACAGCACAGGCAGCCTGTAATTAGGCCTAGCCAGTCATTAGCTGCACAGCTCAAAGACTGACCACGCTAACAGTATCGCTTAAAGAATAATAATAACACAGCACTCGGCCAGCTGTGTTTTTTCATCTGTCTCTCTTCTCCTCCTCATTCTCCTCACTCGTAACCCCACCCAACCTCCTTTTGTTTACTGCTGAAGTAATTAGACATAGTGGAGCTCACTCGCAGGGTTTAATAACCGCTGTGATGAAAGACAGGAAGAAAGATAAACTTCAGAAGTAGTGGATGGTGGGAGGGGAAACGTCAGAGATAACTGTGATGTTCATGTATTCATCTGGGTTGACGACCCAGAAGAAGCTAATTGCTTTTCTAAACATTGGGCACATGGAACCCAAGTTTTCTGTCACCACCAAAACCTCTAAGCGAGTTCATGTCATTTCTACTGCAATCTTTTCTTCTTTCTTTGCTCTAAAAATTTGGTTCGGAGATTTGAGAAATTATCAGAGCAAACCATAGACTTACAATGGACTGGTTTGAGAGATTGTGGCCTGCAGGGATTGAAATTACTTCTTAATGTCAAATATCACACACACAGATACACATTTCCTACATGGAACACCCAGGCTGTAATGACTGACAACCATTTGATTCTTGTATTTTCACAATGACATTGTAGATATAATTTATAAACTTCCCCCAAACAGAGAGGCTCGTGAAAGTGTTTAAGGTGTTTAATGACAAGTAGTGTAGTGAAGAGTTAATACCAGGCCAAGACTCATGCAGTTTAGTATAGTTAGAGAGCTACAGTGCAGTAATGGGTAGTGTTTCACCTGCTGTTATAGGCAGGCTCTTAACTGGCAGCCAATGTCCCACCTCAATAAATTCAATGTGAATTGGTTTTAGTGCAGCATTTTAGTATTACATGGTCGAATGGGGGTGGTAGGGCATTCACGAGTGCTGTATTTTAGTAGTCATTGACTACTCCCAAAAAGTAATCGCGGGAGATCTATCATATTTTTTTCACCCAATAACAATGATCAATTATCGTCAAAAACGTCTCATACAACCAGTAAAGGGTGTAGGCGGGACCAACCTGGGGGTAGGTGAAATACCAGAGCCCTGGATTGGCTCTGAGAGGCTGTTTAAAAATGAGCCGTGATCTGATTGGACTAAATCCCCAGCAGCTTGTCTGACCTGGAGATACCGTTTGACTGCATGACCGACTGCTCTCTTGCAGCGCAGCACAATGAAATTTACCAACAGACCTGTTATTTCCCTTTTTCTGTGGTCGGTGATCGGACGCTTGGAAAATTCTCTGATTGTCGTCTGCTTGCTTTGTTCACTCTGTTGGCGCATCTCCTCGTTGTTGCTGCTGTTAGCGGTAACCATGAGCGGGTGTAGCTTCAAATGGTTATGCATAGCGCTGGCACTTTGGTGGTACTTTAGAGTAGCCTTACATATATTGCAGCTGACGGGTTTATCTGCTTTGGTAAAATATTTCCACACTGTTGACTGTCGAGCATCAGGGCGTACAGTCATGTTTCTCTTTGCCACTTGTTTTCGCTGCATTTCTGCTGCTTTAGCGCCCAACAGTATCACGTGTGACTTGTCAACAACTACAACTACAACAGCAAATACCCACAGCGCCCCCAGCTGCATATCTGCTGTAGATGCCACTGCTTTATTACTGCACCGTGCTAAAATCACAGATGAACGATTAGTCTACAGCATTGCACAGTGTTGACTAGTGGTTTTAATATTCGAATAGTCGACTAGTCGACTATTCTGTGAAACCCCTAGGGGGTGGTACAGTGATGTGATGGTTAGCACTGTCGCCTCACAGTGAGAAGGTTTGAGTTTGCATGTTCTTCCTGTGCCTGCATGGGTTCTCTCCGGGTACTCCAGCTTCCTCCCACAGTCCAAAAACATGTGAATTAGGTTAATTGGCGAGTCTAAAGTGCCCATAAGTGTGAATGTGGGTTTGAGTGGTTGTGTTTCTCTATATGTCAGCCCTGTGATAGACTGGCGACCTGTCCAGGGGTGTACCCTGCCCTTGCCCAATGTCAGCTGGGATTGGCTCCAGCCCCCCCACGACCCTATAAGGATAAGGGGTAAAGATAATGGATGGATGGATGGTCGAATGGATGTCTACACACAGAGAAACACTTTGAGGTTAAACATTGTTAGGTAATATCCCCTTATGGCCAAGTAGAACTCACTGCTCAGTGCCACTGGCTCCATTCACATTACCATGTCGTAAATGAACTCATTGACCTGCTTTCTTTCCATTTACTATTCAAATATCTGGTCTTGACAGTAGTGGAAGAAATGGGTGAAACTCAAGGTCATGGTTTGGTTGCTAATGTTTAAAGGAATTGTTATTTTAGGAAAGATGCTTGCTAGTAACCTTGCTAAGAGTGAGTTAAGAAGATTGATACCACTCTCATGTCTATTTAAGAATGAAGCTACAGCTACCAGCTGGTTAGCTTATCTTAAAACCATAATGTGTTGTTTTCAAAAACAAATTAGATATACGTTAGTGAGCATTAGAGGTGCTAGGTGAGTTTGGAATAGAGCAGGGCTAGTTATATCATCCTGTTGCCTGTCTTTATGCTTTTGTAAGCTAGCTCCCCCCTAGCTGTAGCGTTATACTGAACAGAAGGAGGCAGTTGTCGCTCAATTCACTGAAGGCTTTTGTCAGATTCCTGCCCGTTCCTGATACGCGCTACAATATCTGTGTCATCCGAGTATTTCTGGATGTGGCAGGACTAAGAGTTGGGTCCGCTGTATACATGGTGAACGGGAACGGAGCCAGAACAGTCCCCCGTGGAGCCCCAGTGCTGCTCATCACTGTCCCTGAGAAACACTTACCCAGCCTGACGTACTGTGGTTGTCTTGTCAGTTAATCCACAATCCAGGACATGAAGCAAGGATCCACCCCCATCCCTTCCAGCTTGTCTTTAAGAATGGGGGGTTGGATGGTGTTAAATGCACTTGAGAAATCAAAGAATATAATCCTCATGTAACTACCTGGTTGATCCAAGTAAGAATGGGCCCGGTGGAGCATGTAAAGGACGGCATCATCCAATCCAATATGTTCTTTGTGGGCAAACTGTAGGGGTCTAGTGCACGTTAAACCTGTGGCCTCAGAAGGTGGAGAAGCAGCCGCTCCAGGGTCCTCATGATGTGTGATGTGAGGTCCAGCGGTCTGTAGTCATTTATCTCAGCCGGTCATCCTACTTTAGGTACCAGAAACAAGACATGATGTTTTCCACAGGACCGGAACCCTCCCTATTTGAAGGCTTAAGTCAAAGATCCTCTGGAGAGGCTCAGTTAGCTGGGCTGCACAGTCCTTTAACAGCCTCGGATACACACCATCCAGGCCTGTTGCCTTTCATGGACGTAGCCTCGCCGCCTCCACTGTAAAGGACAGGAGACTTGACTCCAGTGTGGAGGGAGTTGCAGCTGTAGTGTCAGGTTGTGGAGGAGATGCCATAGGAGAAGCTGCACCTGAAGCAGTGGGAGAGAGAACAGGTGAGGCTGTGTCAAACCTGTTGTAGAACAGGTTGAACACATTGGCCTTGTCCACATTACCTGATGTTGCCTGGCTGTTCTTGTCCTTATAGCCAGTGATGGTCCTCATCCCCTTCAACACCTCTCTGGTGTTGCAGCTTCCTTACTTTCTTTTTGTAGTCCTCCTTCGCCTGCTTTAATCTCCTCTTCAGCTCATGTTGCACAGACCTGAGCTTCTCCCTGTCTCCATCCCTGAAGGCCTCCTTTTTCTGGTTGAGGAGGGTCTTGATGTTACTGGTGATCCAGGGTTTGTTGTTTGGAAAGCAGTGTACAGTTGTTGCTGGTATTACAGTGTCCATACAGAAGTTAATGTACTCATTGGTACATTCAACCATTCTATCAAGGTCAGAGTCCTTGCTTTTATCATTTTCCTGTGACTCCAACAGGACATTCCGATCTGTGCTCTCAAAACAGTCTTTTAGACACTCTCTGGTCTCCGGGGTCCAGTTCCCGAATGAGCGGGTGGTTGCAGCCCTCTTCAGTACACAGGGCTTGTAGGAAGGCTCAAGAAAATACAGATTATCCGATTTTCCAAGTGGTGGTAGAGCTGAAGCAGTGTAGGCCTCCTTGACATTTGCATACAACAGATCTAGTGTCTTATTTTCCCTTATGGGACAATCAACATACTGAGTGAAGCCAATCACATGAGAGGTGAGAGTGACATGGTTAAAATCCCCCAGCAGATCTTCTCCTTCACTGTGATGTGAACAGGGTTGCACCATCTATTGTTCACAAGCAGAACCAGTCCTCCACCTTTATTCTTTCCTCTTGCTCCGGCATCTCTGTCCCCTCGTACTGCAGTGAAGCCAGGTAAATCCACACAACGGTAGGGAGTGTTGTTGTTTAACCAGGTCTCCATGGCCTGGGCTCTGCATCCACGGTATGGCTTCTTCAGCTCAGCCGGTATGGGATGTTTAACTCCATATTTGGTCAACTTTAAAGCTAGGAGAGTTTCCTTTGTGTACATAGTCAGACGAAACAATGACTTAGAATAAAAAACATCAATCGACAAAAAATATATTGAAAACAAAAACTAATTAGCATAATAGTACTATACATTTAGAACCCTTATATGTAGTCTCGGTATTTAAAGTTCCCTCCCACCCTCACTCTCTGTCAAGGAAAGCAAAAAGAAATTAATGGAGGCCTCAACGGAGCTGGAGTTTACTGGTAACTGTGTGGCACTACATTTTTACAGGCAGGAAGGGTAGATGTGGTTCATGGGCAACACAAATGTGGGCCTTTACACTCAGTGAAAGCCCATAGTAAATATCAGCTTTGTTGCTCTTAGAGTCCCACAAATTGTAAATGCTGATGGCTTTGAAGGCCAAGAGGTCAAGGAAAATGAGTTGTGTATAGATGTCTGTCTGTGAGAAGGGGAATATGTTGCCAAATGCTATACCTTGTGCTATACCTTGTGACTAGCCTGAATGGTCAGGGTGAAAGCACTATACCTCACTCACCTTGCACACCTGCTGCTGTGAGAGAGCGGGGACAATAATTACACACTGTTTAAATCCCAAGATATCACATGGTGTAAGTGTGCACAGCAAGCACATAGACACATACAGACACACACACAGTGAACTTGAGTTGGGAGAACAGGTAATTACCGGATGTTACAGGCTATGTCAGTCCAAACACCTTGTACAAATAATTTAGAAGACAGCCTAAGCATATGACAACTTGCAGTAGTAGACTACTACAGTTAAAAAATCTTTTACTATATGTTTGTTTTGTAGGAGAAGACCCAAAATGAACACTGTAAGCAGACTACTTGATTACAACAAGCAAATTATTTAAAGAGATTTTTTATAGGAATGATTCTGTCCCAATCACTCTTGTTCATACCAAAAAAGGTGCTTGTACAGACTGGAATCTGGAGAAAGAATTCAAATGAGACGATCAGACTTAATAACCCTGCCTGTAGCAAGACCTAGATGAGCAAGTAGGGGGTGTCTGTGAGAATGTGTGTATAGTAAGGGACACGTTATGTTACATATGGAAACAATGTTTGCCGGCACGCTGATGCTTAACCCAAAGTTATTAAAACCCCAACAGTTCATATTCCAGTACAGACTCATAAAACTCTATAGATTAACTTATGAAAGCCCTATCATTCTGCAGTACTGTAATGTGTCATTTTCTCTCTCTATAAACATCAGTTCAAGTTTAATAAATGGTCACTGACTATCGGAATTAATCCATCTTATCATATTAACACATCTTTACATGTTTAGATGTTGCTGCAGTAAAAAGAAACACATGCTCTTGTTTAGGAAAAAAATTGATCACATTTTATCTGTATCTGATTCATTCAATTAGGAGACAACACCTGGCATTATACCATGTTGTACAGTAATCTGTATGAGTGCTATATAACATGTAAGTGTAGACATTTCTTGTATTATTTTAGAACATGTTTAGAAGGTAGGTGCTCTTAAACCTAAAGTGCCTTATTATTGTAGAACACCTGCATATTTTTAGCACAGGTGGTAGAAACTGACACCCAAACTCAGGCAGTGTCAGTGCCATGAGCCATTTCTTTCTCCCTCGCTTCTCATTTATTTCAAGCTGAGATGACTCCACGTGACAAGACCAATATGCTTTTGCTGTCTATACCTCTTTTTATATTTCAGATGAATCCAGCTAAAACAATGCGATTGGTGTTTCTGTTCAAAATTAAATTTGTTTTGAAATCTTAATGCAACTAGTGCTGGTGAACTTTAATTACAACTCTCCCATTTTAATGAATGGGTAAGTGGCTTTGGCCCTTAAACAAATAAATATCAGGGCATTTTTGTGTGTTTGTGTGTGTGTGTGTGTGTGTGTGTTTGTGTATGTGTGTCTGTGTGTGTGTGTGTGTGTGTGTGTGTGTGTGTGTGTGTGACCAGCTCCAACTGACAAACCAGGCTGCTGTTGGTGAGTTAGTCTGTCTAACAGTCACACACTCACACACACACTCTTCTGGAAAAAATACAATATTCGATTTGCTTGCATGGACATAAGCCTGCGTGTTCTTTTGTTTATTTGTTTGTTTATGTATTGAATGCAAACAGTTTCTTTCTATTTCTATTCATTTATTGTATTTATTCTGGTTGGTTGATTTGTAGCTGGATTGTGAGTGGTTGGTTTGTAGCTATATTCTGATTGACTGTTTTGTAGCCGTACTGTAATTGGTCGATTTGTAGCTGTATTCTGATTGGTTCATTTGTAACCGTATTCTGATTGGTTGATTTATAGCAGTATTCTGAAGGGTCGATTTGTAGTTCTATTCTGATTGGTTGGTTTGTAGCTCTATTCTGATTGGTTGGTTTGTTGCTGTATTCTGATTGGTCAATTTGTAGCCATATTCTCATTGCTTAGTTCTTTTAGTAGCTTTATTCCCATTGGTTAGTATGTTTGTAGCTGTATTCTGATTGTTATTAATTGGTTTGTAGCTGTATTCTAATTTGTTGATTTCTAGCTGTATTCTGATTGTTATTAATTGGTTTGTAGCTGTATTCTAATTTGTTGATTTCTAGCTTTATTGTGATTGGTTAGTTTGTTTGTAGCCGTATTCTGATTCGTTGGGTGGGTTGGTTGGTCACAGATTGATTGGAATTTCTTCAAATTTCACACAATTATTCACTTGGACTCAAGAACGAACTGGTTCAATTTTGGTCGTTAAAGTTCAAAGGCCAAGGTCACAGTGACCTCACTAAACATGATTTTGTCCTTGTGAACACAATATCTCGCAAACTCCTCAAGGGAATCCTTTCAAATTTGGCACAAGCATTCAATTGGACTCAAAGACAAACCGATTATATTTTGGTCAAAGGCCAAAGTCACAGTGACCTCACAAAACACGTTTTTTAGCCATAACTCAAGAATTCACATAGAAATTATGACAAAATTTCACACCAATGGTTTATATTTTAAATGATTCTGGATAAACAGGGATGTAACTTGAAATCTGTCAGAGTGGTGGAGGCACACAACTGCAATTCGGTAATTCAATTTTTTTCTTGCAATGTATAAAGTTTTTGTAGCCTAAATAACTTGAGCGATAACTCTACTAGGCTAAACATGGAATTAAAAACTCATGTTATAATCCTAATGACAAATGACAGATAAAGCAACAAAAAATAGGCAATCTCCATTAGGTTTTTGTACCAAAATGTTTGATTACCAGTTTTATAATTAACTTTGCACTTAGTTCAGTACCAACAAACAACCAACTGGAACTGGAACTTTGAAGGAATTTAATAAAAGTATTAAGTGTATTTTTTAATTTGTGAAACAGGGATATATAAATAAAATTCTGAGTGCAATGCGTTACTACCACAGGATTTAATTGGGAATTTTTTAAACATCATTTGTGTGTGTTTTAATTGATGTCCCTTCAGTCATGTAGAGATACACATTCATACATTGAGGGCTACATTGAGCCATGCTGGTTGACAAGAGGTCTGTGCGCATCTTAGAGATAGAATTTCCTAATGATTTCAGTTTTTCTTTTGCAGATTACAACAACAGTGATCAGAAAACAGCATGCAGAAGACATGAGCTCTATGTCAGCTTCCGAGAGCTGGGCTGGCAGGTATCAAACATTTCCTTACTCCATAGAGCAAAACTAGTCCTAATACACGTGTTGAACCAGTGATCCTCACACTGTGATATCCTAATCATGTTTACTCAAACAACATTACAACCTAAGAAAAACATTTGAGTTTGTCTAATGGAATTTGGTATGTTGATGATCCATAGATACATGACACTGGATGTAAATCTGCATATGACAGTGATGACTGTGTATTTCTTATATCATCAAGTTATTTTCTATACATACATGTCTACTATGTACAAAGTTTGCACACCCACATCTATTGGAATGTTACTTTTAGTCTGTTTTTTCAGTTTGATGACAGTGCCACTACATCATTTATACACACATTATAAACACCACTGTTTGATGTGGAAGTGGTACTAACAAGCAAGGGTGGAAAAAGAAGAGAAAGTCACTTAAAGTAGCTTTGAGGCAGCAGACATAAGTCTTGTGTGTATTTGTGTGAAACAGAGGAAGAAATAGAAGAGAACAAGAGAAAACAAACAGTGAAATGTTAACACAGCACTGACATCTAGACAGAGACAGCATACAAACTATCTCTCTCATTCTCACTCTCTCTCTCTCTCAAAAAACACTCATGGGCACATGGGAAGGGAGCAGGCAGATAAGTAAGAAGAGAAAGACGGAGACACATTATTGACGGACAGGAAGGTACACTAGTTGAAAACAAGTCAGAAAGATTTAAAACATGCAGAGAATTTGAAACATATTCTACAGGAGTCAAGTGGACTCCTGTAGGACACTGCTGCTTCCAATTTTCAAGGTATAACTATCTACAATGGCTATATTACAAAATGAATTGGCATTAATATACACCACTCATCCAGTTGTTTACAAAGATAAGCATTCAAATATGGTGGAATTATAAAACCAGACACCATTCTATTATTTCAAAACAAAGAATAGACCTCTCTAATAGACTAGATATTGATGTATTAGGGTGTCTTATTTACTTGATTTGATCGATTTGATAAACTGTGACTGTGCTTTTTATGTTAACTGTGTTTCTCTAAGGACTGGATAATTGCTCCTGAAGGCTACGCAGCCAACTACTGTGATGGAGAGTGTTCCTTTCCCCTTAATGCCCACATGAATGCCACCAACCATGCCATTGTACAGACACTGGTAAGACCAACCTACAAGAATTTACCATGCTAACTACATTCTTTACACAGTACAGGAGAAGTTATTGTGGGTTTAAGTCTCACCTCGCTGCCAGTATCCTTTGTTAGTACGTTTATTTTGTTTGGTTGTGTGTTAGAGTCTGTCTGGACTTTTTAAGGGATTCAAGATCAATGAATATATACTGTTTTCAGCTGCTTAGCATGAAGAGTACTACTTCACTTTGAAAAAAAAGTTGTATGTCTTTTATTGCTCTGTATGGATTGTGTAAAGACTGAGAAAATGATCCTGATGATGTCATTAGAGTTATCTTAAATTGGGCTTGTTGCATTATAAGGAATGCAGTGGTTTTGGAGCATGACCAATTCTTTGGAGTAAAAGTCAAGATTCTGCTGCTTGGACTTTGACCATTCTTTTTTAAAAATCTGTCTCCTATGAATTCCTCAGCTCAATGAAGGTGAGATACTGAATTGCTGCAGACACCTTATAGTGTACCTCTTATCTTTTTAATTACTACTTTCCACTCTAGTGCTCTAATATTTTATAGCCAGTCCACAAATAGACTACTGTGTTTATGCAATAATGCATATTTAGTTCATTGTGAATGTGGACTGTGTGGTTTACTGGGAATCAGTGCTATATGATAAATGCAGACTGATGCCTTAAGTGGTTTTAAGTATTTCTTGTGTTTTTCAGGTGCACCTGATGAACCCTGAGAATGTACCGAAACCATGCTGCGCCCCCACCAAACTCCACGCCATCTCAGTGCTCTACTTCGATGACAACTCCAACGTCATACTTAAGAAGTACAAGAACATGGTGGTGCGGGCCTGTGGCTGCCACTGACAACATCAAGTACTAGTAATGCTTGACTGATAAATGGGTTGGCAAAGGGCTGCAAGTGGAGCAGTGACTCCTGGGTGAGGTTGACCTCAAGTAGACACCAGTTTGCAGTTCTCAGCCTGCAAAGAATGTCCACCCTGAAAGATTATTTACATGTTCTATTCCAATAATCTTAGACATCTAAAAATATCAATCTGATAACCATCTGCCATAAAGGCATCACCCTAAGTGGGGACCATTGCAAAAATGAAACCATATGGGTATCATCTAGAGGCAACTTCACCCTACTGCAATGTTGAGTCACCAAATTGTCTATCACCTTCTCTACTGGCATTAAAGTGGAGTTTTTCTTTCATGGGTCTGCAAGTGAATGAGTGACTATGTGTGTGTGTGTGTGTGTGTTGGGGAGGGGAGGGGAGGGGAGGGGAGGGGAGGGAGTGTTTAAGTCTGTACATGTGTTTATGGAATTCTGTGTATGAATGCCTAAGAGGCTACTGCACCTTCTCCCTCACCAAGAGGGCAAGGCCAAAACTGAACTGTTGTTGAACCAATCCAAGCGCTGCTTTCTTTCCCTAATCCTACACACACACACACACACACACACACACACATATATGTATATATATAAAACACAGTGGATCAGTTCTCAGAAGAGGCTCACATAATTCCTAATGAACATCTTCTCTACAATGCATGACCCCAGGTAGTTGGCTATGATATCACAGCACTGAAAACCAGAAGTAGCCAGTGCCTTCACCTGGTCAGATGACAAAACCTGTATAAATGGCTTGAGTAAATAGGAAAATACAAACCCAGTTTCCTTTTAGGTGCAAATGTTAACCCAAACAATCTAATACTGAATTATGCATCAGAGTCAGAAGTTTCAGATTTCCTGATGTATTTTCTTCTCAAGCTATATTTGCGTTCCTAAAATATAATATGGACTGAACCAAAGTGACCACATGCAATTTTAGCAGCACACCTCTCCAAATATTCCCTCCATGTCAATATTTGCCAGGCTCACGCTGAGCTACTTTTCACAAGACTGGTTCAACATGATGCATAATCTGGCTAAATTGATGTTTTTCTCCAAAGAAATGAAGAATACAGCCTTATCCCTCTGACACACCGCATGGCCATTTCCATGTTGCACAAAGTTAACAAACACTTCCACCCCGGACAGCTCAAGAGATTGTGGAAAAACATTTAGCAAGTAAAAAACAGGTGTTAGAACAGTTTCTGTGCCAGCTTACTGAAATTAGCCCTTTACTTTTTCAATCCAGAGGGTAAAGTTATGTTGAGATTTCTGTCCAGTGGCAACGTTCCTGCCAATTGACATGTTACTGTGAGCTTTATATATATATATATATATATATA
>NW_019524948.1:136364-169577 GCF_002814215.2 Seriola lalandi dorsalis
ATATTTTTTTTTTTTTTTTTTTTTACATATTTTAATGAAAAACTAATACCAGTAAGAATCAAAATACCTTACATGCCTAACCAATCAGAAATTACAAAATATACCTCTGGTGAGCTGCTGTTTACATTTATGATCATGTTTAGACTGTTTTTTTGTAAATACTTGTACATTTTTACTTTATTTATTGCACCTTTTATTAAAAAGAAAAATCACATACCTTATTAATAAAGACATGCAAAAAAAACACATGAAAAGACTTATTTTTGAAAAAAAAAAGTTTATTATGAAATCTCATGGTACAACTTGCCATCATTTAGTTGTTTTTGTACAAAATCCATGGGTACTGCACAACCCACGACTCACAAGGAAAAAGACTTCTGTCACTTGAGTTCTTTAGACCATGTGCTATCCATAAAAAAGAATTACTGACAAGTAACTGCTGTGTCTCTGACTGTTTGTTTACATGGATGATACAATGAATGGTACCCTGCATTGTGCAGTAATTTTAACTTAACCTGGGTCAAAGAGCATTTGTTTTGGAATGAGCATGGACTTGCAGGTGGAGGCAGTTTGCATCAAATAATCACTGAAAAGTGTGGTGAAAAAGACTTCAACTTTTACTGGCAAAACTGCAAATAATATTACAACCACGGTGGTGACAGATTACATTGTTTTGGCGTTTGACTGTTGAATAAATTAACTCTGTGTACAAGTTGGATTTGTGGGTTGATGGTTATGATACAGTATATCGGATACTAAGACTAATAATCACAATCACAGTCAAAGAGGTGATATGTTAGCCAACCCACTTGACCCTAAACTTGAGTCAGTGTTCTTTCAGTTCTAACCTCACATGTGCAAGAGCTTTCACAAAACCATTTCTTTCTTTGAAAAGATGACAAGGAGAACAGTGCCATCACCAAGAGCTATAACTGAGGGTTCAGTGGCAATCAAAGTACAGAGTACTCTTTCTTATGAGATCATGAACTCTTGCTATTTGTGTCTTAAATCTCACTACTAGGTCCAAGAGACCCAACTGTCCCCTCCTGTTCCACCTGTTGGTTCCCAACACCTTTGTATGTGAACCTGGCCTAAGAAATATATAAATGCCTTTACATTCACCCTTTGATTTTTGTATATGATAATCATGAAGGGACACTTTTAAGGAACAACTTTACACAAAGTTGTGACTGTTCCAAATGACCTGCTGATGACTATTTATGATGAAACAAAAAAATAAAACAGAAGCAGAAGTAACCTTTAAGATGTTCAGTAATAGAGATATAGAGCAACATGGTCCAGGCCTGAGAGCCTCAATCCTAGGAGGAGCTGAGAGGGGTGGCTGAGACCACAGGAGTCAGAAATGGGGTAGGGTGCATGACTAAGATCTTTATCAATTTTCTTTACATTTCAATGAGCTTTCAATGAGCTTTCAAGTTGATCTGATCTTTAGTTTCCTCTTAGTCATGAAGAGAAATATCAAGTCAGTTCCCTGTGCCATGTCAGACTCCTGTGACAACAATAAAGCCCGTCAGAACTCCCTCTAGCCTGCACACTCCCTGAGAGTTAACTCAGATAGGCCATTACTGGCATGGATATGAGGTACCCAAACTTAACACTCAACTTCACATTTGGGTGACGCAAACCTTTACGTTTAGAGTGACAGTACTCTAACATCAATGGCTCATGATTTAACAAAGGAGCCCATGTATAAAATTTTGCATTTAAAAAACGTCAAACGCCTTCAGTGCTACCTTTTTAATAACCATTACATGTGAGAAATTCTGGTTCTGATCATTTAGCAGTGCTTGCAAAGAGGATGTCAGACATATTACTTCATTTGCAGACCCAACCAATACAATAGTATTCTCCATATTAGGAGATTTGGGGATGGGTAGCAACAGTGAGTAACACACTGACATCCCTAACACTCTACTGAATCATTCCATCCTTGAAAACCGGAAAAAGAAAAGACTGCTTCAGTCTACCATTGGCTGATTCATTTCTGAAGAGAACCTGATTGGAGATAGATAAAGAAAGGTCTGGCAAGTGTATGAGAGAGTGGTGTCCTACTGGCCAGTTATGCACTGTAGGCACTGACTACTGTTTCTACAGCTCATCTCTCGCCTGCCTCATCACAAAGTTGTGTAGGCTCTCCAGGTCCCTCCCACCATGATGCTCGTCACCCTGGTCCCCCGCTCTGAAGATGATCAACGTGGGGTAACCTCGCACCTGGAAAGAGAGAACAAAACAACAGGGGATTATTCAATGTGCTTACTCAGACAAACAACAGAAAAAGGAAAGAGCTAGGGCAGGTTTTTATCTAGTTTTTATTTTGGATCGGTACCAATGCACTATTTAGTAGAGAGAGAAGTGGCACTTGAAAAAACAAGCAGGAGCGAGCTAGAGAGTGCATACAAATAAAGATAGGCACAATGAATCGTGTTTACCTCTAGAGGTAAACAAGCATTTTTCTGGATGCTTGGAGCACACACGCATAATCTGGCATCAAACTCTGTCAGCAAAAGAAAGAAGAGACTTACAAGTGGCATTCATAGATCTAGCAAATGCATCTGCTTTTGTTCTAGCCCTAGAACAGTAGGCTGTGTCAAAGCATTTCAATGTACCAGACATAATCAAAGGGCTAGTGAGGGAATATTTATTTCCTATGTGCCTGCAATGCAATAGCACTGAAGGCATATATTATTATTCTGCATACTTATTAGTGAATGCTGAGGCATTCACACTAATGTTATCCAAATCCTCTGAGCCCCGAGGCATCTATTAATATTCCTCAGGCTTATTATTATTTTTCCGGCAAATTTTGGCGCATAACTCGTCCCGCAGCTTTGAGAAAACCCCGGTAATATATAAATCAAAACGTGCGTCTTGATCCCAAAAGAGGTGCTATGACTTTTGGTGTTAAAATTCCAATTTTTCCCAAAGTTATTCCCAAAATACTGGGAATAAATAATGCATTAGGAATGCATTGGAATTTTCTTTAAAAACCCACAAAATTTCACCTTTTTACTGAGTCACCCAGCTCTCTCATACCTGCACGTAGAAATGTGATTCAAACTATAAAACGGAGGAAAACTTCTGCTCTCTCCTGTTTTTACATAACATGTAAACTTTTTAAACTATGAGCACTCAAAGAAGGAGTGGAAATCCTTCTTTCTTCAAAGTTGGAGTGACAGCGTCAGTTGGCTAGAGTGCGTGAAACAGTAAAAAATAACCTTTGTTTTTATTTTTAACTCGAGCTCACGGCCAAACCGTAAAAAGGAGACAAATAATTCTTTCTCAAAATGTAGACATAGTTGTTGGGATTCATAAAATGTAACTTTGACAGGCAGGGTCTGCACAAAATTTAAACGGGGTTGCCGAGTCCGGCAGCAATACCTGTCTCACTCTCATTGACACCTAATGTAATCGTCTTTTTTTTTTCAAAAGAATCTCACTCTGTCTTCGCACTGAGCTTACTCACTCATTTTAAGGAATATCTGAATAAAATAGAGACTGTAAGAAACTTCTGGCTTCAGTGTCTGTCATCATAATTCTCATAATTTGCAATTGTTTGAAGCCATGTAGAAGCCAAATTCTGGGCAGATTTTCACATTGCCATGGCAACGGCAGCGTCTGACCTGTGTGCGTGTGTGCTTGCCTAGCAACCAGATAACCAACTCTTCAAGCTCCGCTAGCCGCATGGTAGGTCTTAAATTACATTTAGTTAGGTCTTAAATATGTAAGTCCATTTACTGATTCCTTCATTGCTTTTGTTTTGTTTTGTTAAATGAGTGAATGAAGTTGTGATGGTCTCCGCTGAGACAGAGGAGAGGAGAAGCTACTAGCCCTCTCTCACTGTCACTTCTAGTCGCGTTGCTCTCCTCCCCAGTAATGTTAAATTTAGCACAGAAAAAAACATAATAGTGGTAATTTAAATTGTGTTTCATGGGATTTATTAACTCTCAGGGGTCCCTCTGTCCTTTTTTGACATTTTCGTCACATTTCTTTTTTGATTTGCTGATCATTTTGGCTGTGTTACAGCTGAAGGTATGGATTTCTGCAAGAAAGTGACTTATTTTTAAAATCTAATGTCAGTTACTGTTACAGGTCTATTATACACTGGTAACACATTTTGTACCCTCTAGGGCTTTTTTTAGCATACATCTCTTAAACCACTTCAGTTCTGCTCAAACCTACCAAATGTTTATTAGTTTTCAGGATTTTAACCCTTTAAATGCCCGTTTGAAGACATGTTCCCTCGTTTTATTAAAAAAAACAACACAGGATATGAGATATTTCCCACATAATACATGATGGAGGGATGTGACATTGTTTTATATCAGAGTCTTTTATATCAAGACATTTCTCAAAACCAGAATATGATCAGGGTGACTTTTGAACACTGGAAATAAATCATGTACTCATCCCGGCAGTAGCCCCTGTGGCACTCAAAATTTCCCTGGAATTTTCTAGTTATTATTATTATTCCGGAACCAAAATCACCTTTTAGGGGACTTTCCCATGCTTGAAAAGTCAGGAAAATTTGTACTTGCCTCTGGTCTGGCAAAATTTTTCGATATTTTATGGGTCTCCCACATGGGCGTGGCAAAATGGCTCAATAGTGGCTCCTATAATTTTGACCCACATCCCAGTGGTTTTACCTACATGCATGAAAATTGGTACCCATATGTATCATGACCAAACTAACAAAAAAGTCTCTGGCAGCCATAGTCTAAACCAAACGGGAAGACCAGCATTTTGAATCATATGTGAATTTTGGGCCTTTTTTGGTGGGGTCACGCACTTTAACAAACTCCTCCTAGGGAATTCCTCCGATCGACATGGTGTGCTGTGATACTCATAGCACCCCCTTGTGGAAATAGGAAGTGTCCAGTTTTATGCTTTGATATACTGCCCATAGCTGGTTGCTTGTATCTTGACCCAGACATGCTCAGGTAATGCTTAACAACTTGATGAAGCACTAAAGTCAAAACTGTGACTTTTTGTGGAATGGCCTTCCTGTGGTGGTGATCCTTCGCCATGAAAATTCAAATCACTATAACTCCGTCGCGCACGGTCCAACCAGCCCCATGGCCCATTCATACAGACCTATATGTCCATATTTAGTAATACTCATAGCACAACCTCATGGCAACATGTGACATTATGATTTTCCTTTTCTTTATTATTCCTATATTTTTGACCTGGCACGCAAAAAAAGGGTCACAAAATATTTTGTTGAAGATGCTGATGATCCTTGATTGGCAATTTTAACGTTTCACTTAGCATGCAGTGAGTTAACTATGAACCAGGAAGTGGCTTTATTATTCAAATTTCAAGATCATTGGTGGTTTATCCTCATCTTCTGACAGGAGCAATGCTACCCTGAAGAGCATTTGCATTTTTGTCAAAGGCGTGGTGAAATTTCAATCATTTGCCATGGAAATTCTAATCGCGCTCATTCCAAACTTCCCCCAACCCTTATAGGTTTGACAAGTGTCCCACCCTGAACACACATCCATGATCATATTTGGGTATAGTCATAGCGCCACCTCATGGTAATATGCAGAATTTTGAAAAAGGAAGTGGTTATAAATCTGACATACTTTGTCCAATCTTCTCCAAAAGTGGTTCCAGTATGCAGCACACCTACATGATGCATCCCTGCTAAAATGGTGAGTTTATGCTGAATGGTGTGGAATCCGTGGAACATTACATTTTGATGTAAAATTCAATGTGCAATTTTGGCACCTTTTTTGCCATTTGGGGGTCACGTACTTTAACAAACTCCTACTAGGGAATTCATCCGATCGACATGTGGATCCCGTTCATCGCTGCTTGCAGCTTTAATTCTTCTTATTTTTCTTCTGTGACACCTAACTACTCCTTCATACCTTGTGCTACATAAACTGTTAAACTATCAAAACATTCGGCCTCTTCAGGAGATGTATCCTTTCTTTCAACTTTTTGATAATATTCATCATTTCTGAATTAATAAACTTTTTCTGCAATATTTTAACATCGTTAGTAAATGGAGACGATGTTCAAATCCTTCAAAACTTCAGTGTCTTGAAATTCAACTACTTGAGGATATTTTCAGCTACAGACTTTGTCCAAACGTTAAACTTTTCACAACACTTCCAGCTGTGAAGCAATTATTTTGCCTATTGATGACTTCAACTGAAGTTTCTACTGTTTAGGATGGATTTTATCTTTCAACATCATTACTTCACATTTTTAGGGCAATTTATTCCTACTTCCACCTTTGCCAGTAAATAATTTGACTTTTAACTGTTTCAAAAACATGTTTCAGTTCTCAACTTTTGCAGCTAATGGACTTCAGCTCTAATTTTTCGAAGCACTGTACTTCGCTTAATATGACCTGCTTCCTCAACTATTTTAGCATTGTGTCATTAATCCCTTTCAGGTGTGACATTACAAGTTTTGATTGTACATTTGGTCTTTTTCAGGTTTTTTTTCCAGCCAATTTAGGCCATTTAGCTTTCAAATTTCTTTCTGTTTTGTATATTGTGTACATTTTTGTAGAGTTTTATGCTGTTTCTAACAACAATTTAGGCCTTTTTCAGCCATTTCATACCATTCAACGTCTAGCTTACAGATTCTCCTTTTTGTCTTCAGCCATTGCTTGAGCTACTTTAGCATTACTTCAGCAATTGCTCAAACTACTTTAGCATTGCATCAGCAGTTGCTCTTATTCAGCTCTCAGGATTCACATGCATTTTCAGTAGGAAATGCATTTTCTAATTATTATTCTTATACATAACTACTCCTTCATACTTTGTCCTACAAAACCGTTCAACTATCAAAACATTCGGCTTTTTCTATAGATTATCGGATAAATTCAACTTTTTAATATCATTTATAATTTTTGAAATATTAAGCTTTTTCTGCTTTTTTTGGCCATTCAAATTAATGAAGACCATGTTCAAATCCTTGAAAGCTTCAGCCTTTTTGAACTTTAACTACTTCAGCATACTTTCAGCTACAGACTTCATTCAAACTTTAAACTGTTCAGGTGTATGCTCAGGCTTCAAAGAGCCTAACTACAATTAATTGGTTGATTTCGTTGCTGTTCTCACCTGGGAACTGATACGTCTGGTGTACATACCAGGCCTGGCATCAGTCACAAGCCATTAAAGTTCATTGTAAGGACATGCAGAGTTACCGACCCAAAACTGACACTTTGTTACTCTTCCCACCATCAAACTATCAAATTGATAGGAAATAGAGACAAAGGACCATTCTCACAAACAGACCATGCTTTTAGCATGTCAGAGAGACACAGAACCAGACCACGGGCCAAAGGGTCAGCTCCACAGGATCAACGAATGGACACCAGGCAACTGGAGAATATAGGCAAAATCTCCAGTTTGTAACAATAAGACTCTGTCAAATGACATTTGATTCTTTTTTTTTTTATATAAGTAGGACAAGTGACACCAAAAGGACTGATTATCACTAAGGTGTGAATCCTGGCCTCTCTGTGCCATGCATGGACACACACACCACACATACCAACCTCCCTTCCTCTGTCCCTCTCCAGATAAGAGTCATAAACTACAACCAGCATTCCAATCCTGGGTAGTGGACATACATATACACACACACACACACACACACACACACACACACACACACACACACACACACACACATATATATACACACATACATACATATACATATGTATGTGTGTATATACATATACATATGTATGTGTGTATATATATATATATATATATATATACATACACACACACACACACACATATATATACACATATAAATATACACACATACATACATACATACATATATATAAATATAAATAAACACACACACATATATATATATATATATATATATATATATATATATATATATATATATATATATATATATAGCCTTCAGCCAACAGGTTCCTGTCTTGTGGAACCAGTTCCCAGTTTGGTTTGGGAGGAAGGCGCCCTCCTTTAAGATTGGGCTTAAATTTGTCCACTTTATATAAAGCTTTTAGTTAGGGCTGGCTCAACCCTTAGTTGTGCTGCTATAGGCCTAGAGTGCTGGGGGAACCCCTATGACACACTTAGTACTTCTCTCTTCTTCTATCTCCCCATGCATTTATATTGCACTACTGCACGTCATTAACTTTGTGTCTTCTCTTCTTTGGACTTCTTTGCAGCACATTTCATGATCAACATTTTAGCGTTCACACATTTTTTCGTTGGAGAATCAAGGTTATAAATGGGACACATACTTTGATCTGCACGGAGCAATGGTATTCTTGAAGATGGGAAAATATAGTAAAGTTTGGAGTGTTTCTTCCTTTGCCAGCCACTTTGCGTCCACATTTTTTGAAAACTGAATATTTGTCCTTGAAGAAAACCCCATGTTAGTTTTTGGGATATCCAAAGTATTCCCACGCTGCTGATTTTAATTAAATTTTTAGGGCAAGGACATTGGTGAGAGCAGTCTTGCATTTCTCTGTCATTTTAGTAAGACATCCACATACTTACAGAGTACTTGTTGCAGAGTGTGCGCTCAACAGTGCAGTCCACTTTGGCTATCTTGACATCAGTGAGGCCGGGAAACTCTTTCTTGGAAAGATCTTCCCATGTCGGAGCGAGGTTCTTACAGTGGCCGCACCTAGAGAGCAGGATAACACCGAACTCAAACTCTTATGTAGGCACACGAAGAATCATATAAGAAGTCATTCAGGTCAACTCTGTGGCACATTGATTGAGCAATTAAATTCAACTTATATATTAATATCTGTGTGATTTAAATGTCACTTATTCCAAAAAATGCTTACCATGGAGCATAGAATTTAATGAAGGTGAAGCCCTTGGCCACTGACTCATCAAAATTGTCCTCTGTCAGCACCAACACGCTGGACTGTAGACAGGAAAGGAATAGAAACTCTGATATTAAGCTGCTTAAGCTGCTCCTATACAAAATGTAGATAAACTCTTAACAGTTTGGGTGGTGGATCTACTTTTTTTGGTACCCATTGATGTTCACATTAAAATCTTTACATGTGTTTGATTAAATGGCAAATATGAAACAGTGTGACAGACTTTATTAGGGTAGTCACAGTGGAGGACTAAGCTAACAAGCAGAGGGTAGGGTTCCCAGATACAGTTACAGTCACAATTTTTGCAAATATTACCTTACCAAAATGCTAGTTCAGACGCACATAGTGAAGTTCATAGATGTATACTTATTTATAAGACATCAAGAGCTATTCTGTAACATTTTTAAGCAGCTTCTCATGCAAATCGGACTCCCACTGAAGGTACCAATGTATGGGCTGTAGCTTGCTTTAATATCAGCATTCAATCAGCGATAAACTGTGTAAAATGTCACCACTGAGTACATCAATAATTGCCTTATTTTGAATTTATGAACACCTGCTTAACCAGCATTGCAGCCATCTGTAGATCCATGGTGCCAGCTAAAAGATTCCATGTAAATGCATCACCAAAAACCAGGAAATACACATAGAGAACATGAAAATCGTTCTTGTGTATGTTTTTTCACACCCACCTTAACCTCTGCTTTTTCTGGCTCATCAGTGGGCAACTCGTTTGGTTTTTGTTCTTCCCTTGGTTCCTGCTCTTCAGCGATGGCAGCCTTAAGCTGGTTGTCAACAAAGTCTTTGAAAGAGTCTAGGTCTCTTTTTCCTTTGTACTGTTCTGTCTACAAATACACACACACACACACACACACACACACACACACACAATCTGTGGAAGCTATTAATAATAACAACAAAGTGACAAAGCCAATCAATCATAGTTTTCTGTGTCGCAACAACGTGTAGTTCGGCCCCATAAATCAATGTGGGGTATTTGCTACACCACACCTACAGCGACAATTATATGCATAAGTCTTTAAAACACATAGCAAAACCAAATGCCGTAGTTTTGGCTGAAGCAAAATGTTGATTGATCATTATCAAATCTTTAGTGACAGCCATGTAAACATACATCATGGCTGTGTCATTAACATGCTAGTTTTCCCATATATACTGACTAATGTCTTTAGTAATCCCATTATGATGAAATGTCATGGAAGATTGCAGTAAATCTTACCTCTAAGTCTGACCTGCTGCCACTGTGACATGATAGTCACAGTGGCAGCAGGTCAGACGGAGGCAGGCCACAGTTCAAGTCAAAGGGCTGTGCATGCAGAGCTCATTTAAGAATGAAGAGTTACCACTCGTCCAAAACTTCCATACCTTCTGTCCATTGTTGAAGAAGAGCAGTGTGGGATACCCCCGTACACCGTTGTCAGAACACACCTCATAGTACTGTGTACAGTCCACCTAGGCCATAAATGCATAAACATCGTTATTAAACTATGATACATAAATGCAAACACTCACCCTGCAAATTTGCTCAAAAAGTGCTTGTTTAAGAACCCAGAATACAATGAGGTGGCTTTTCATATGACCAGCATTCTGTTCTGACAAACAAAGAACTGGAAAGAAATACTGGTGTTTAATTTAAAGTTACTTGCAATGAAAAAGTAAATGGAGCACTGTTATTTCAAAACTCTTTCAAGACCCTTACAAAAGGCAGCTGATATTGTTAAAACAGACAGCAAACCTTTTTTTGTGGAGAAGGTAGCCATTATTATTAACACAACTACTTTGGTAGTTGCCCTGATTTTACCCATGTCACAGTATATGGTGCTTGATTGTTTTAATATCCGACTAATTATTTAGTATTTGTAGCAAGAACCTGTCAATCTGTACATAATCTGAATGACCCACTTTTCCAATCTTGATGTCATCAGATTGCTCAAAGGTGGTAGCCAGCTGTTCCCAGGTTGGGGCCATGGCTTTGCAGTGGCCGCACCACGGGGCAAAGAACTTAACAAAATGAGAACCTGAAAAAAGAAGAGAAAAGGATGAGAAAAATAAATTGCAGATAAATGGCAAGGAAATTGAACACAAATGCAAAACAAAGAAGAATATAAAGTAATACAATAAGTACATTTAAAGTAAAATGCCTTTCTTTGTGTACCCATTTCTATGTGACATTATACACCTCTTACCCTGAGGTTTTACTCAACCAATTACACAATGTTTATTGCAGCTCTGTTGCCAAGATTTGAAGGTGGGACCTATAAACACCGTTGCCTATGTCATATCCTGCATTTTTTTGTCTCCAAACATGAATAATTTATTTTTCTTCAAAACCAAAACATTCAACTTCAGCAGAGCTTAAAGAACATAATTTCACGGAGACAATTAGTCGTCTGAAAATACAGAAACATATTGCGTTGAGGGGTGTTGCAGATTGTGGTTCAGGTTCTTGTGTTGAACTGTCGGTTATGTAAATCAAGGCAAGGAGTTTTCATTCTCTAACAAAGGACCCAGAATCACAACCTGAAAACCTGCCTGGAAACTTAAAGTATGTTTAAAAAAAAAGACAAAACAGAAACAGTTTATCTGTTAAGGCAGGATACAGCTGTGTAAATACACAAGATGAATTTACCTACTAATTTGCCTAACTTAGCTGTTACAACACTATTTTCATGAAGCATTTAACAGCATATTTCATATTACATCTCTACCTTTGGCTATATGGGCCTTAAAGTTGAGAGCAGTGAGGTCATACATGCCCTGTTTGGGCTCTGGGGCTTTGGGAGGCACTAGTTCACTCTCCGGTTCCTGGAGGGCACACATGAACAAGCATCTATGAACAACACTGTTCTTACATTTTACGTGTTACTGGTTTATAAACTTGTTGGTGTTAATCAAATGGACAATATTCACCGAAGGCTCCTCCTGGACTGTCTTAAGCATCCAGGTCTCCAAGGAATGCAGATCTCTGGGCCCCTGGTACTTAACTGCCTCCTGGTCTGGCTTAAACAATTTCAGACTACACATAACACAAAAAACATTTTGAATTGAGAGAACTGTAGCATGGCATAGTTATGATTCAGGTCTTAAGTTAATAATTTCAACATATAGGACCTGGTAGTGTTTTTTTTAAAGAAATTCTGTAAATTATTACCCAAGTGACTGCTGTGTTTGCATGTAGAGTACACAGTGAGCAATAGCCAAGATTTAAGAGGATGTCATTAAGATACTGGCAGAATATTCAACTTTATGCAAGTCAATGTATCACTTCTCTGTCAATCAGTGATGAAAATGAATGTTTACATGTATGAGTTGTTTTTCTCCTATATGTCATGGCTAGTGTATAATTTTTCATGATTTTCAGTTTGTTAGTTGGCCTAAAAATTCAAAATGTCCAAGCTGACCTCATCCATGCCAATGAATTGATATGAACTGATTAACTACCTCAGTTGATGTGACTCTTGTACTTACGTAGGGTACCCTCTAACCCCATG
This sequence comes from Seriola lalandi dorsalis, assembly GCF_002814215.2. Lineage (NCBI taxonomy): Eukaryota > Metazoa > Chordata > Actinopteri > Carangiformes > Carangidae > Seriola > Seriola lalandi. Next base: position 148,755 of record NW_019524948.1, read on the forward strand.
GACATTGGAGCAGAATTTGGTATCCTGGACGCAGTCTACTTTTACCACATAAACAGGGGGTTCGTCCATGCTGTTGTATTTGTCTGCCATTTCATTCCATGTAGGCTGCAATCTCTGACAATGGCCGCACCTGGATACAACAGTGGTGACAACAGTGCATTCAGAAAGTATTTGGACAGCTTTAACTTTTTCTCATTTTGTTATGATACAGCTTTATGCTAAAATCATTTTTAGCATAGCAAGTTTTTTTTTCACCTCATCAATCTAAACTCAATACCACATAATAAAGTGAAAGCAGACATTTGGCAAATTCATTAAAAAGGAAAACCTGAAATATCACATTGACATACTGTAGACCCTCTACTAATCAGTACTTCATTGAAGCAACTTTGTTGGTGATTACTGCCTGCAGTTTTCTTGAGTATGACACGACAAGCTTTGTACACCTGGTTTTGGGAATTTTCTGCCATTCTGTTCAGTCCAGTCAGGGATCTGGCTGGACCACTCAACAACATTCACAGAGATCTCCATAGGCCTCTCCTGTGTTGTTCTGGCTGTGTGTGTAGAATCACTGTCCTGATGGAAAGCAAAGCTTAGGCCGAGTCTGAGGTCCTGAGCACTTTGGGCCAGGTTTTCATTAAATATCAGTCTTTCCTCTACAGTCATTTAGCAGTGGCGGCCCGCCACGCCTTCAAATCTCTTTTTTTTTTTTTTTTTTTTTTTATTGTCGCAAATTCACCACCGCAACATCTCTCCACCTTCACAGCACAGCCTGTGTGATGATGAGCGCAACAGCGGGGGGAGGGGAGGAGAGGGGAGGGAGGGAGTGGTGTGGTTGGGGGATCCTACGCCGAGAGCGCGGCCTTGAAAGTGACATCACGTCAGGCACCAGGTGAGAGTCAGAAGTGTAGTCGTGAGGAATAAGGCAGCAAATCACCGGAGAAAAGGTAGACTTATTAGCCAACTCAGTGACGCTAACTTGGGTAAACTAATTGATAGCATTAAGCTAATATCTACACTTCATTATGTATTAACTGCTGACTGCATTTTCAGATGAGCTTGTTCAGATACTTCTCTAAGAAGAGAAAGACAACAGATGAAGAAGACGCTAGTCAGGTAGCCTATCATAAGCCTTTTACTGACTCGTAAATGATGATGGTTAGGTAAAAAACAGTATTTTAATGTTCACACTTGTAATCAGATGTGATGTGAGTGTAAACTATATAACGCTGTTAGCGTTACGTTACTCACACTTTTAATGTAATCTTATTAGACAAGTAATATTAGACAGGGAGGAGTTGTTAAACAAAGTGGAGGAGAGCAGAGCACAGCAGCGGGAGAGCTGGGTGAAGGTGCAGGAGAGAGAGAGATGAGCCTGGGTGCAAACTTTGCCACTGAGCCCAGAGTTGCCATCGGTTCTTGGGGACCTCCGTTGCCAAGGCCTTTCTTCGCTGCTCAGATTGGCTGGCAGGCAGCTCTAGGAAGTCTGAGGAGTCAAACTTTATGTAGAAGCACAACCTAGTGGCCTGTGTACAGCAAGGTTTGTACAAAACCTCCGTGTGGAGTTCTGTGTTAATTAGATACACCTATGTAAAGATACATCATCACTATCTTTGTATGAGTACAGGTTTGTCCTTTATAACTTAAGTATTTTTGTAGTATAAAGTATAAAATCTCTTTTAAGAACTTGTGCTAATTTTAGGACATTTATGATACACTTAAAGTTTCGTGCAAATCACACTTACAGCTTACTTTGGAAAAAATATAATTTCTTTTGCATATTTCACAATTTTCCCAAGAAAACAAAATCCTTTGTGGAAATGTACATGACATTCAGCTAAATTTAGGGAATGCAAACACATAAGCCTTTGAATGTAAGATTTTTGTAAGCACCGTCTGTAGATGATGTACACCAATGTCTCAAGAACTTGATAAACGGCCTTTTGACTCGAACCCTTAACAATAATGAAAACAAAGACAACAGGGTTTCAGAAGTTAAGCTGCTTGGACCCCTAAAAATCTGAGCAATTGCAATAGGGTTCCTGGTAGTCCCTCCGGAAAGTTGCAATCGCAATAATTAATGCAAATTCAACCAACCCCTGTGATCACCAACTTTTCTGCAAATTTGATCAAAAATCATCATAGTTTGCTACAAGTTCAACCAATCATACCAGTCACTGCAAATTACCTTGAAGTACGTCACCAAACTTACTTCCTTGTTTCTGGCTTTGAAGCATGTTCTGAAGCTGCAGACATATGTGACATAAACGTCTCACATTTACCAACAAAAATTACTGTTGAAGACTGTGTAAAGCAGTTCCCCGGTGTTTTGCATAAAAGCAGGGCTAAATTGGTTTGTACCACGTGCAACATTGTGGTGGAACCACAGGTGTAGAGCTGCCAGAGTGCACCAGAACGACGCTCTGCTACTTTTATCTCCAGGTGAAATAAAACATCTACAGTTCACATAATCTGGTTGATTATTATATACATTTTATTATGAGAAATGGTCTTCAACTAGTAGGCTAAAAAATGAATGCTAGAACAAGTATTGTGAGAAGTACCCTTATGTATGTAAAACAAACAAGCTACACACGAAAGAGGGATGCATATGATTAGCAGTAATCTAAACAATTACAATTACAAACACCTTACGTGTTTACACATTTGTAAACGGGTCGCCAGCAACCTGTTTTTAATAGGTTGGAAGACCTAAGCTACTTCTCTATCCCATAAAGTTGCACTGGGAAAGAAACTGATAAAATGGTGGAGGTGGAGTGGGGGTGGTGGTCTCATCAATCTGTCCATTAAAAGGTGTGGAAGTTGGGAGTCTCTCACACAACTAAATAAAACTCAAAACACAAACGTGCCATTCACACACACAGATAACATACAAGGCCACGTTATTTGTACACAAGCAGCAATTCGCGGGTTCTAACCATTCTTCGCTCAACTGAGAGAAGCAGCAGAATATTAGCTACTTAATGCTTTGGTAGACCTACTCACTTTAACAACCTGGAGATATCTACCAAGTTTTACGATGATCAAACAAATTGTTAATGAGTTATGGCCAATATTAGTATTAATATAAGTGGAACTGGTTGTACTTTCTCGGCATTGCATTCTGGCTGGAGTTTTTATAGCTGTGCCTGCCACAGTGGACGGATTTCTGTTTACTGTCAGAGAATTTATTCATTGCTATTGGGATATTCAGAGAATTTAAAGAAATATAACAGGAAGTGATTCTGAAACAGATTGGGTACTCCAGCATTCTAGTGTATTGTTTGATTTCCGAATGTTAATCAAACATCAAGTAACACACAAATTCCACGTTAAAAGATGCCAGTAGCCTCAGAGCTACTCAGTGATTTAAATTGTTAATAAGTAAAGATGAAAAGACAGAAAACATTCTTTCATTCATCATTCACTGGTGATGAAGTGCCCTGCACTGGACTTATTCTCATTGGTACAAGTTGCCTTCGATTTTTAATGAATTGTTATTATGATTTTTAATGTAGTGACAATTTTTGCAATTTGTATTTTCTCCCACAGTTTCATTGCAAAAAACATCTAAAAACATTGCAACATTCATTGCAATTTTTAAGAGAGGCAACCACAAAGTCAGGTATTTTAGATGGCAACAATCCCCAAAAAAAGAACAGAAACAAAAAAGCCTGCGAAATCCTGGAGGAACTGATAAAGGAACAAGTTTCCTACTAGTCTGCTCAGAAAGACACATGGAGCTTTAATTTCATATAATGTTTCAGACATAAGTAAGAATAACTGTCACCATGCATATTACTCCCTAATGAATACAGACACAAATAATGTGCATCCATGTCATTGGGAAAAGAAAGGTCAGAAACTCAAGCTGAAACCTGTTGATAATGATGCTTTGTTGCCGTAGTAGGCTATTTAGTGCAAATGTAGAATACGCAGAAAAGCCCTATGTGCAACTCTAAGGTTACATAATCCATTATAAGAATACCATTCAGGGTATTAGACAAACGTTTGGTAAAAGAGACACCTAACCTGAGGGAGACCCGTGACCCTGGAGTTCCGTGGACCCCACTTTTAGAACTGCTGTAAACACTGGTCAATCAGTAAGTGCCACGTAAGCTTCCCAAACTACAACTTGGAACGGTGACTGATTATTTTCGTCAATTGCAGTGAATAAGCATAGCGCAACAAACTGCATTGTATTGTTTCAGACCCCGCTGAACATTCACTACAAAGTTTTCAATTAAATTCCAACAGATAGCGAACTGTTAGCACCGAGGAGCGAACTGTTAGCCCCGAGGCCCCTAGTGTGCTTCAATCCGTTAAAATAGTTGACTAGCAAATCATTTGGCTATGCTAGTTAGCTGCTAAGCTAACCACACGTTTACCAAAAGGGGCCGTGTAAGCAACTAGCTTGCATGCTAACGTTGGCTAATGTACCACTTAACTTTAACTATAACTGGCAGACCTTTCCATTTTCTGTGCATGTGGGATATATTAAAGAAAGCCTGATGTTAATGTCAATTCATTTCTTCAACGTCGTCTGGAAAAACTTAGTAACCTTTACTTACCATGGGGCGTAAAACATGACAAAGTGGGGTGCGGTAGGCACAGCTTCGTTGAACATCTCCACTGTGTATAAGTGCTTGGCATGCTCATCTTCTTCTGCAACGGCGTCGCAAAAGACACTGGCAAAAAGCAGCGAAAAAATATAAATACCACACAAGATAATGGATGTGTAATTCAGTGCTGGAGCCATTGTGAATCTCTCTCGGTGGCTTAAGTGTCCCTGCTGGTGTACTGTGAAAAGACTGACTTTCAGAGTGCACGCCCCCTGGCAGGCTGAATTGAAAGGAATGTGAACTCTGGATGGGACACATACATATGGAGATTCTTGTAGTTCCAGATGGATATGTAATCAGGACGTTTTGTAGATCTGTGGCAGACTGCAAGCGCGTTGCAACTCTATCCAACCAGACAGGTTCAAACAAGAGTCAGTCTTTGATGAAGTATGGAAGCCTATTAGGTAAAACCTCACTGGAGGGGAAATAATGCATACATATTACTAAGTAAAGAAGATACAGTTAATTAATCCTACAAGAATGTATGCATGCGTGTGTTTGTCCCGGAGATTTATTGCCACATGAGGGACTAAAAAAGTTACTGGGTATTTATTTAATGATCTCTGTGGACAGTCATATTGATTTTTGTGTTGATTATTTGAAGTATCCAATTCAGTGTTACTCATTCCAATGAGACAGTAATAACAAAGAGGTTAGGAGATCAAATATTTCCATGGGGAAAGATTTTTACTTTAAACCTGATTACCAAAATCATAAAGTTATAGCACCAGCAACATTGTCTAGTCCATTGTGACCATGATTTGATCATGTCAAGAGAAAATAGGGATACTGATTATCTGAACATAGGTTATTTCAGAAACAGCCACTCCAGGGTCAACACATGGAATGCATTTTTGTTAGTGCCAACCAGTCAGAATTTCAAAACATTACCTAACAATACCTAACTTTGAATATATTCTGATACCATTAGAATGTCATTTTTTTCATTCTGCTGTTAAAACAAAGCATTAGTTGTGTTTGTTGCCACTGATAATAGATAATGTACCAGTTGGGGCTGTCAATATTCAAAATTTTCAGTCATAGCCATGCTACATCCCTACATCCCCATTTGTAGTATGGATAAACCTATGTAACTATTCAAAGACACATAGACTACACTAGGTTAACACATTATATTTAAGATGATGTTTGTAAAATAAGAAATATGTGAAATATCACTTTAATAGTTAAAGGAAAATCAATCAATCAATCAGTCTTACTTTCTCAGTGTGAAAAAAACATCATCAGGATGTAATTTGAGACATCTGGGATAATTTGTTCACCTCTGGTAGGGTAACAAAAATGCTAAACACATAAGTCTATCTACCTAGAACAAACTGGCCACTTATATAATACCTAAATTTGAAATCGATGAAATATCATGAAAATAGATTCTAGATTAAGAGAACACTAAGGTAACATTTTACTTTAACTGTAAAAATATGGGCACTACAGGTCAGGTCTCACATCACTTCTGGTTCACTTAACAGATTGACAGTTGGCCTTTACTAATGGTCAAATATGAGTCAGAGTTACCACTTCATCATAACTAGGCTATAGAACATTTTTAGGCCAATACAATCAATCCAATTTTTTACATTCGATAAATAGTGTCTCTTTTGGGGGCTGTAGCCTTGTGTAATGGCAACTGTGAATATAAATTATGCGTCTATTCCCACAACGGAGTGTGTTTGTGTGTGTGTTCCCAGAGTCACAAGTACCTGCTTTCTCTTTAATCATACCTCCTTTTCCTTTCATCTGGATAACACTATTCCAGACTGTCAAAGGTCTTTCATAAAACCAAACCCTCTTGAATGTCTATATACTAAAAGTGGGTAAAAAATTAACCTAACCTAACATGCAGAACCAGTGTTTGAAGTTTTATATATATAGATTTATAGATGTGTATCTATATCTATATATAAAATTACTGGTTGAGGTCTTTATGAAATGCTCTGTGTATAGATGAGTGTGATGAGTGTGCATGTCATGCCTTTGAGGCAGCTTGTGTCAGGTGATGCCCTGCTGTTCCCTGGACAGCCATTAAAATTCCACTGTTATAGACACATGCACGCACACACACATGCACAAGCACACACACATTGTTTTGCCCACAGGGAGCACAGGCATTCAGAGGAGAAGCAATGTACTTGTAAGAGACTCACTCACAGAGGGAGATGATGCTACACTGACCCTAAGGCTGAGAAGAGACGTTCTTTAACCTCTGGCTGTACAGTTTTGAAGAACTTCATGAAATGTTCTACCTTTTGACTGTAGCCTCACTTACAGAGTGCAAACTTAACAAAGCCACAGGGTCAGCAGTCTGCAGATACTTGAATGATGTTCGAAATTGCAGGATGGAACCAAAATTGATTTCTTGGCTGCCCCATAGCAGGTATTTACATAAGAAATAATGCAATTTGTTTCCATGTATGTAGGCCAAGCCATTAAAGTAAAAGTTTGACATAAAAAATACAATTTTAAAAGAGTTACATGATAAGATTGATAGCTCTCTTTTGGCTCTGTGCTAAATATAAAGCTAATCAGCCAGTAATTAGCTTGGCTTAGCTTAGCATAAAGATTGGAGACAGGTAGGAAGAGCTAGCCTGTAGTAAAATCTTCTTACCAGCACTTCTTAAACTCACAAGCTAACATGTCTTGTTAATTAAATCTATAAGAAATCCCAGTGCTGCTGTAAAAAAGAGATTAGATCTCGCCACCATGTGGTCAAGTGCTTCATTTAGCTTTCAATAGTTTCAAACAAATTTGCGATGTCAATCTGTTTGACTGGTTTCAAGTGGGACAGACAGCAGTAGCAACTGTATTTGCAATATTGTTTTGTCCCATTGGGGTTTGTGATTGCTAATCACAACTGGATGGTTAGCAAGCAGGTACTGGTGTCACATTTGTATGTCTGGTAACGTTAAATAACTTGCCCACACACATTCATCTTTATTTCTAGTTTGACAAAACATACTGTTGGTGTGATGTCAGCCATAGTAGCAGGACAGTTGTGAGTATTGCTGGCTTTCCTAGGGTTCTCCCCCTAGTGATGGGTCTATTAGTGTATGCACACTACCAGTATCAAGAAGTCTTTGGGTTGGTTTACCACTCATCTTACTTGTCATGATGTGCCGTTTTCCTACTAAACAATTCTCACTTTAACTGGGTCAAGGAACAGTACAAAAATAAGCTGCTTGAGCTTTCCTCACTGGACACTCTAGCTTAATGTGCCCTTTCTCACGACAGTAAAAGAGCTGCTTGTTGTATAAGTCTGTAAGTCAATTGTAGAACTCTCTCTGGCTCTTGTTAGAACAGACGTCAAGCTCCCTGAACTTCTGCTGATAGACCTCATTGGTTGAGTTTTTAAAAGTGGATAAACCCGCAAACAAACAACAACCACAAAAATTGACTCCTTTCACACTACAAGACGAATTTGCCTTTCTGTTCAGACAGAGAGGATACAGACACACAACTGTAGGGAGAAATGTGATTATTGTTATATGCAGTTACAGAGCGCATACAGATAGACACAGACACAGGGGACAGAATATCTTCACAGATTCAAAGAGTGAGCTGCTTGCTGCCGTGCAGAAAATTGATCTTTTGTATCTCATCCCCAAGTTAGTGCTCCTGTAAGTGTCGGAACCTTCAGTCAGTGATTGTATGTTTTAAAACTTATTTCAGGGCTGCACTCACTTGTACTGCTCCAAGAGCAGCACACTCCCAGCAGAGGGTCTACAATAACACCCCTCTTTGCAGCTGTGGACTACCTATCACAAACTTTATCATTTCAAATTGGAGTATGCTTTTCAACACTGCCAAGGAACACACTGAGAAAATCTTCAAGAAGAATTTCTGGAATATTTCAGAGGCTATGGCTTCTGACCAAATCCAATTATGTAACGTAAACATATGGGAATTACCATGTTGGAAACTGTAGTAATGCTTTCAGCACTGTCTTCCCACAACTGGACATCATGCAATCCAAAGCCGGACATGTTTCCATTAGGGATACAGACTCGACTCATGGTCATGAGTATCACATCCTGGACACAGGATTTGACCAATGGAGGGGAACCAATGTCATTTACAGGCAGCCTACTGCGGGTACCCGTACTGGGAAAAGAGCTCTCCCACATGTTTGGAACAATCCCAGAAAAAAACATTAAAACACTAGAGATTGGCTTGTAAACTTAATACAATTTAATGATAGAATAGGGAAAAACACAAAACAACTAACTGCGATCTACCTACACAATTTGTTGAAAGCCTTTTTTTTACAAACCGATGTTACAGTACAGCCCTATGAAAGGCATTGTTGGTCTGTCAGTTTGTCCACCCCTTTGGTCCTTTTGTAGTTTTAAATGAAAATCTCACAACAGAAGTTCAATGAATTACCATGAAATTTGGTACACACATTTATGTTCCCCTTAAAGTGACTTGTAGCCTTTGGTGATCCCCTAATTTTTCATCCAGGGCCATCATTGAGATTAAACTTTTAAATTCTCTTGAGGTTTATGACTTAATGATTTTCCAATGATTCTCTGCTATGCACATTTGGTGTTAAGTAGGAAATATCGGCACGCTAACACGCTAAATTCAGAAGGTGAATATGTTTGGTGGTAAATTACTTCTTAATTGACTTTCTGATCCTGTTAACATATGGCTAATGGCACCTGTACTGATCATGATAAAATTGTAACCAGTCCTATTATGAAACTCTGGCTATCACTTGCCATTTACTTTCTTGTGTATTTCTTAAAGTAGTTGAGTATTGTACTCTGAACATTCAAACAATTCGCCTGTGGTGGTAAGACATCGCAGGTGGTGAGAGGGCCCAACTTGGCTTGGAGGCAGCCTTTCACAGACACTTCTTGGTCTAGTGCCATCACTGTAAAAGCCCCACTTCCTGCTGGTAAAGCCATCAGGATATACAGTCCAGAGTGTGAGGGGGTTGAGGTAGGACAGAGAGAGGGAGAAATGAGAATATTATAGATAAAAGAGAGGAAAGTAGAGAACCAAGAGTGTGAGAGAAAATGAAAAAAGAGGACCCGGACTCATTTATATCCTGTTATTTCCAAATCGCAAGCCAGCCCCTTTAGTCTCCTGCCACAACCATTGGTGCCTCAGTAGTGAAGCTTTCAGCTCAGCTGAATATTATGAAGTAGAGTTTGCAAATTAGTTATTCTCCTTTAGGGCCTTTGGAACCTTGACATGTTATATTTATTATATGTAATCTTCTTATTAACCATGATGTAAGAGATTAGGTATGGATATAGGTTTGAGATGTTTTATGTCCCTCACAAACCAAAAGGGTTTAGAGGAATATCTATCTATTACCCTCAGCATTATAAAACTGTATATGTGATGCAAATTAATATTGTGGTATAAATAATAACTGAGAAATCCTTGAAGCCCACACATAGGAGAGCATGTACTCTGCTGAAGTGTTCTTGAACAAGAAATTAAAATGCTACAATCTCCCTGGGTTCCTGTTCGTAGCTGAGCCCATCCTCTGAAATAGAAAAGAGGATTTCCCAACAAAGGTCAATAGAGGATGACCTACTATTTTTGTCCAAGAAAAGGTTTCTCTTACATGCTGATTCTTCTGTTACATGCGTCATGCATCCAAATAATTGACAACATACAAATCTAATGGCTGCCATGAAGGCTTGAAACTGTAAGGAAAGTAGGGCTCTAAAGTGATATTTTAGCAGACAGTTTTTCATGTGAGGCAAGCCATAAATGTCATTAATATCCAATGGGGCTTCACTTTTCCTGAAGCACTTTAAGAACGCCCTTGTACTTGCCTTCATTACGTTAAAGTTTGTTTTTACTTTCTTTAATTAAAAAAAAAAATAGACAGACACTGTCACCCACTTACTGGCACTCCTGCTGGCTCTCATTTTTGAGGATGATTTGTACTCTCCTCAATATTGGTCAAACCATAACCTGGTAAAAGTCCCTTTAACAGAGAACTGTTGGCAGATAGGTGCACAAAGAGTGGCCTAGGTGTTTTATTGTAAATGTGGGTCTTATTGTAATCATGCTTCATCAGTCCATGAGTACTTCAACTGAGTTTATGATTCTGACATGTGTCTATATAGGGGAAATTCATGTGTCCATTAGCTCATTGTTGATAATAATAATAATAATAATAATAATAACAGTTGATAATAAATAAACAATAATAATGAGACTAGTCCACATCCTTTGGCTGAGGTTTTGTGTAGTCTAATGGCAGGGGGAACAAAGGATCTCCTGAACCTCTCTGTTCTGCAACGCAGTGGGATGAGACGTTTGCTGCACCTGTGGCTGCTTCTCTGTCCTGCCAGAATGTTGTGGAGAGGGTGGTTGGTATTGTCCAAGATGGCCTCCATCTTACATTGCATGCCTCTCTCCACAACAGTCCTGAGTGAGTCAAGATTGTTGACTGGCTGAATGGTGGGCCTCAGAAAGTCCATGACCATCTCCTTGGTCTTGGAGGTGTTCAGAAGGAAGCAGTTTTTGTTGCTCCATTCACTGAAGGCCATCGTCAGATCTCTGTACTCCTCTTCCTGCCTGTTCCTGAGTATCCAGAGTATTTCTGGATGTGGCAGGACTCCAGGACAGGAGTTGTATTTAAAGTCCGCCGTATACAGGGTGAACAGGAATGGAGCCAGAACAGTCCCCTGTCAAGCCCCAGTGCTGCTCATCGCTGTCCCTGAGACACAGTTACCCAGCCTGACGTACTGTGGTCGTCTTGTCGAGTTTCACTAAACCTCTCTGTTTGTGTCAGTGCAGCCTGCACCTCTGAGTGTCTCCAACAGCAGTAAAGGGCCTGGTTAGCAATTAAGCAGTGCGTTTGTTGGAATAATGTGTTTGACTTGGCTGCACAGTAGCAGTAGGTCCTGGGAGGACTAGCCATGAGCTGCTGTTCACTGCCTGCTATGATCTGCAGGCCAACGACCACTCTTCCTTTCTCTGCATCTTTCTTTACAATCTCATCTTTGTCTTCCTCCCTTCTTGTTTCTTTTCTCTCTTTCTCTTCATCTGTCTCTTTTTTTGTAGCTGTCTTTTGCCTTATCTGCTGTTCTTTTATCTGGACTTTCTCTCTCTTGATTTCTCTTTTCCCCTTTTTCAGGTTGTCGTTCAAATGTCTTTTTTCTTTTATTTGTTTCAGGTTATTATCTCATTTTGTGTTTCTCCCCCCATTACTATCTTCTCCCCAAAAGTTAGTCACGGAATTTCACAAGGCTCTGTACTTGGACCAAGCCCTTGCAATTGTGGTATTTATGTGTATGGAAAAAAATCCATGGTCATGGTTGTGGAAAAGAATCTAACTTGGGATTTTCTGCTGTTAAACTCAGACAAAACTTATTATTATTGCACCGAAATAAACACACACACACACACACACACAAATATATATATATATTTGTATGTGTGTGTGTGTGTTTGCACACTCCAGGATGAATGACGTCTGGCTAAGACACAGTGCTCCCTCACATCCACTTGCACAAATACCCAGCATCTGACAGCTGATTATCCTGGATACACACAAGCAGCAGACACACTCAAAATTTTATTTAATTTCAATGTACTTGTTCATATTTTCCCCCAAAATCATACAATCTGTAATGTGTGTAATTATTTTTATATTATTCATTATCGTGAAGATTCTTGTCCTGGCTAAGCTGACACCTTGTTCAAATCTGGAAACCAAGTTATAACTTTTCACTGAGAAGGGTGTCTTTTTTGAATCATTTAAACGTTTACAGCTATATAGTATTCATAACAATGATGAAAATAAAAATAGCACTGTTTGAATTACTTAAGTTCTCACAAAGTTATGTTTAGGAACATATGGTCAACATGCAAAATGTGTGTGTGTTTCTTCTAACATGGACTGCAACATATCTGTTACTTCAGTCACTTACCGAGGACACCAAGGCCTTATTTTGCTTACAGAGCAAAGCCTATGCTTATATTTCTCCTCTCTGTTCCATTACTTATTTCCTTGAATCAATACCCAAGACAATGACTTATAAATAACTAATCAAAATAACTCACAGCAAATAGTTTTCTCATGACCAGTGGATTAGATTTGAGCATTACCTTTATTTCATCATTTCAAACATTTCAACTGAAGAAGACAGGAAGTTCATTAACACAATCATGTAAACTGACTGAAACAGAATCTCTTGTGCTTGATCTAACATCACTACATTTATGTAAAAGGGATAGTTTGGCTTTCTGGCTTGAAACTTTACTTGTTTGGTTCACTGTCACTGGCAAACAAAGGCAAACAAAGCTAGCATTGCTCCATATCTGTTGGATCTGTTAATAGGCAGCTCTGTTTGCAAACAAGTTAACCATATAAACTTGCCAAAAAGGATTTAAACCTAAGGCATTCAGGTTTAGGATCACTGAAACCACAACAGGAGGTAACATCAGGAAAATACCTGCCTGGCCCAGAAAACAGGGAAAATCTAATAAGGAATGTGATTGGTAGTGATGCCAGACATTCTTCGAAAGTTCAGGAATCTAGACGACAACAAGCTTTCTTGCTGCTGGTGGCCACTAGCCAATGACAAACCTTTTTCTGCGTACTGTCCAGCTATTGTTTGCCCTGTGATCGACTAAGGAAGGTGTTTTTTGTTGCTGGACTTCAACCTGTGTTTCTTGGACCTGGCAGGAACATGGAGGTGTTGTATTAGTAAAGCTTAAATGAAACTGAACAGATGCAAAACATGATGAATAGTCCAGCTTATTATTACGCCATATTGCACAAAAGATGGCAATAGCGTGTGTCTATCAAACAAAGAAGTAAAATCTGGTCTAAGGCAATCTTTTTGAATTAGGTTAAGAAACTGACTCTGTTTACTGTATAGAAAGAGACTGACATGTTACAATGTGAGCCTTCACCAGGGAGCATATTAAAGCTGGCGAATATGGGGTTGCTGGCAGTTGTAGTGAAAGGTGGGATGTTAAACTTCCAACTCTTTTCATTCCAATTGCTTTTATATGCCACCTAGTGCCCATTTTCTAAAGCTGCCAGGGTCTGAGATTCCAGGATGCTTTGCAACCTTCTTAATTTGTTTTATACCCCCCCTTACTAAGCAACCCACTGGGTGTACGTCTGGTATTGCCAAAGAATTCATATTACTACATGCATTACTTTCCACCAAGCACCCATCACCAACCCAACATCCCTGGGGTGTTGTCAAGCAAGGTTATTAACTTGGAAGCATAGTGCTATTGTTCATTGGCATTTTCATTTTGGACCCCTCAATAATTGAGTAACAGGGGCCCATCATGTTGCACAAAAGAACGAGAGTGAGCATGCAGAGGATGGAAATTCTCATATAAACTGTCTGGAAAGCGCAGGTGAATGAACGCCTCCTAGCTTTCTAATGTTCCAACACAAAACACTGAAATTGTGTCCCTGTTAGACCTGCTTTTTCTCAAAGGTGATCATGCCTAAAAGAAAATGCCTGGTAAAGCCAAGTTTGCTGTTAGCCTCACAGAAACCCTAGCAGGCTAGTGACGTCATGCCTAATTCATTTCTTTCTTTAAGGAAATTCAAGCTCTACTGGTATTTTACTAGTTTTCAAACAGTACAGCAGTGAAGAGTAAATGAACATATGAGGCATTAGCATGAGCTGACCCATTTAACTATCATATGAAGTGTATATTGTACCTTTTACCCTAATACTATCATATTATTGGTTACATGAAGGAATCATAATGAACTCTAATGCAATCTAGAAAAATATCCTGCAATTACTGGTACATTTAAGTTTATAAAGACAAGTATTTGTTGAAATCATGCTGTTCATTCAAGTTAAATTCTGAGGCCTGAAGTGTCATTATTACATATAAAACAACTTTTGACAATATGTATATTTGTGTTATTATTAAGTTGACTCTGTCCAGGAACAATGTATAATTATAAAAGTTGGTAGAATTTTTTAACCTATCCACTACAGTAGATTGATTACATAATCTATCTATTATAATCTTTAAAAAAAAACTCCCAAATCCTAAAGAATCAATTCAGGTTTTTTTTTTTTGATGAGATGAGAAATGTGTAACCATGCAGATGTAGTTTAGTTTAATCAGTGCCTCCTAAGCTGTGTGCTTAAGTCTAGAGGGATCACTGATGGGGAAGATGAAAGTGTGAGTTCTAGGTTACATCAACTTTATGTCTTACCTTTGGGTTCCATTTCTGAAGGATGTCAAAGTAGCAAAGGTGACCTACATTGACCTACACTTTATATTATTACTTGGTAATCCGATATACTGTGCCATAGGAAAATTATGTAGTTGAGACATCTTAAATGATACAGTTCTGATGGAAAACTAGTAGCTATAGTAAATCAATTCTGCCAATGTAGACCCTACAGAAATTAAAATTTGGAAAGATTTGTAGCCTGTTAAAAACATGGAATATTTTGTATGTTATAATAACAGTCTGTGTGTGTGTCATCATGGCAAAATGTAGTCCTGCAGGCACCTACTGTAGTGGGAATTACCACAGAGGCGGTTTTGAGTATTCTGACATGTGTTGTGTCTGTGGACAAATTTTGCCACCATGATAGCATCACAACTGTGCAATATACAGTCATGAAACTTTACTTAAGGTGTGTAAATGAAATCAAAATGAAGGCCGTGTTTGAAGATAGGTGTGGTCTGACCCATGAGTACTGAGCAATTGCCTAATGGGGCTCCAGCTGGATGCTGTTGTTTCCTTTACCATTTATGTTGGCACAGGGAATCGTATCTCCAATTGCAAAACAGGAAGAGTGCACTGCTCTCTTGGATACAGGAGACAAAACACAAGCCAACTTGAATCCAGAGACATAAGGCAGCAGACCGAGGAGAATGATAACAGGAGATTTCAGCTCCTGTGTAAACCCTTTTGTGCACACTGAGTTGTTCTACAGGATTGCATACTCTAATCTGTGTAGAGGTAAAGTTTCCATGCCAGCAGCCTGACAGTTCCCTCTTCATGTTTGATGGATATCAGTCCACATTAACCAGATTAGCTGTAAAAATGTAAAATAGCTTAATGTTGCAGTTTGACTTTTCCTGTTTTATACCACTAAATGGGGCGCTAATAAGGCTGTTTATCATTATCAAATTATCAAACTATCAGACTCAAATATTACTTCACCTTATTGCTGAGATTTCTGGTTATAGCTACTTTTAAGCCTGTTCTCTGACCTTTCCCACCCTGCCTCAGCCTTCTCACTAGGCAGGGATTTTCTGTTTTTTTAAATGTAAACCAGCAAAGACCAGGCCTAACAACCACAGAAGTTAATTAACATCCCTTAATAATACAGATAGAGCAGATTAGGTGTTTGGGTTTTCTTACAAAGTAGTTCATGAAATTATCCAAAAATGCATTTTCTAAATCTGATATTACACAGCAATGTCAAAATTCTGTGTAATTGATATGAACCCTGTATGTATTACTCTTTACTTACAACACTCACAATGTTCTTTAATAGTTCTCTCTTTCTAATGAAAACTAAATAATGCTTCTAAACTCCTGCTGGCAGGTCTGTGCCAAAGCTTTACTGAGATATCGTGTCCACAAGACATGTTAAGTGTTACTGAGATATCTCAGTAACACTTTGATGGAACTACTTCAAATTTGGCAAAAACATTCACAAACTGATTTGATTTTGATGGTCACTGACTGACAACCTGAAAACAATATGCGTCTGGCTCTGGCTGTCGCCAGCATGGAGGCATAAAAACATATTTACTCTGTGTATAACTGTGCTGAATAACTAAACAGTGAGTATTTATACTGCAACATTAAATGTACAGAATGTAACTTCTGTCACTAGGGGTCTCTCAATCAAAATAATAACAATAGACACCAGTAGGTTACGTCGTGAAATAGCGTGGGATCATGGGAGTTGTTTTCTTCACCACCATTACTGTAAGATTAAGTATCAGGTGTTCAGGAGGTTTTAAACAGGAGCTGAATTATCCACAGAGGTCTCCTATCCAAATCAAACAGACCTGGCGATTACAACCATTAAAAGCACTGAGTTTTGACGACGCTATATGGCAGACGAAGCATTACAATGATTAAATTCACGTATTTCTCCAAGTTTGAGAATTGTTGGAAACATCTAGGATAATATAAGAACGAAGAAGATTTAAAAATATATATAACATTGGTCTAGTCAATTTTTGACATTTTAATGTGGAAAAGTTACATATTATAACTTTAATCCCTGATTAAATGAACACAACAGGCAACATATAAGTGAACTCCCGGAGTTTGTTTTTATCATTCATTTTAAGCACTACAAGCACAAAGCATGACAGAAAACTTAAAATTTAAAAAATATATTCATGCATACATGACCAGAGGAAATTGAAGCAAGAATATGATTTATGCTTTTTTGTTTAAAAAGCAATAAAAATAATGGATTTGTGACTCATTAAAATAAAAAAAACAGCTGCTGCTGATCATTCAAGCTGGTTTCAGCAGCAGCCTGTTATAATGAGCTTGTTTTTACACTTGCTCTGTGCTGGGTTCATTTCAACATGAAGGTGATGCAAATTTATCAGCATCCTTCTGGCAGGCATCCATTAAAAATCTGGAAATGTTTCAGAGCCTTCAATGATTGCTTGTTTAAAAATGACATATTCCAGACCCTGTCACCTTTTGCATGCCATGCCAGTTCAATGGGCTATAGACAAAAAATTGAGAGTTTGATGGCCTGTGAAACTGCCACATTGTTAATCACAGATATATTTATGATTTGGAAAATGTTGACTCTTGTGCAGGAGCAAACCACTTTTTCTCTCAGCCACCAAGTACATCAATCAAAGCAAAGATCTTCATTTCCATAATAAAGTGTTCATATAATAAATGAGAATGTGTTTGTTGACTCATACCCTCACAAACATAAACTGATTAGAAGGGTGAAAACTTGGTTAGGTCCATCTTCATTTCACTATAATGGGTGCTGAGTCGTCCTACAGCCTTGTCGTGATCCTCATCCACCTGCTCCTTTAACCTCTGCTGCTTCTTCACAAAGACTGCCCATTCATCTTTCAGATGCTCCATGTTCATCTGTAGCTGGGTGCTCTGGAAGGAACACAAAGATGAGAACACAACGAAGGTGGCAGAACATTTTTAATTGCACAGCTTGATCAGAGGTTTTAGGGGATAATCACAGTAAATGAGAAATTAAGGCATGTGTATTTATATTTAACTTTCAACAAGACACCAGTTACAAACGAATGTGTGATGTCTCAAAGTTTCTATTCTCCTTCTTGTGCTGCTTTAGCTCTCACACCTCCTTGCATTCACACACTACAGATTCACACTACAGGCATTCAGTCTAAATGTGCTGTACACAGGATTCGCTTGAAATCAAGATGATGGATCTCAAGGGGTTTATTCTGATATAACTTTTATATGCACATGTTGAAGCTAATATAATAAATGTCTGTTATTTGCAATGCAAGTCAGCTTTATGAGGTTATAATATTGTATGCACCCATGCTGCAAGTTGTCGTTTTTACCTGCTGTGCCTCTAGCTCCCTCTGCTGGACCCTTACAGCCATGTGATTAGCAGCCTCCACTGTGGGGGGAAAAAAGCAAACAAAAACTATAAATAGTCATATTCAAATTTTCAATCAATATATCAATATATTGAGGCTTGAGGGAAGTAATATTCAATACGAAATAAGAGAAATATGATAGAAACAGTGACCATTATTTGCCATAGTAGGTTTCCTGTGTCATCATGGGAAGTCAAAATATAGTACAATTACTTCAAACATAATGTGGAATTCAATCTCCTCAATTTTAAGTTTAAATGCATTACTGCAGGGGTGAGGAAGCGATTTGAAAAATATGGGGGCTCGAGGGTTGGACATGAGCACTGCAACCCGGTGCCTTCAACAACAGAGTTCAAAATGTACACCACGCCACGCAGCACACCCTTCACTCCACCAGTATTCACACACCATAGTATTACGCAATGACTTTAGACTTTTTAGTGTCTGTTAAAAAAACACACACTTTTAAGTCTTTCTCATTTCATCTATAAGACACAAAATGAAACCTGAGCTACAGTCCGTTGTCCAACTCAACTAAACCCATTACTAAAAATGAGTGTCACTGGGTGAAATCGACAAGAATACAGCAGCTTTGACATTACAAAAATATTACTCAAAACAAGTGTCAGGGCAATTTGACCTTTGTCATTTCTTATTGCCTAGTATTTTTGCACTATACTTTCCTTACCATCCCCAGCGCCCACGCCCTCTCCCTTTTCTTCTCTTTGGACCCTACTTATTCATCAACATCCTATAAAATACAAAATGGTAACCGATTTAACAGCACAATAATTAAACTGTGCAATACTGACTTAAAAGTACAATATTTTTGTGCAACATCTCAACATTTTTCTGTGCAATGATGAAACTGTTGTATATTACTCAAATGTCATTCACACCGAGTTATATAGGGTAGAGTTACATATTTTACATATTCTTATTTTTCTTATAATTTCTCTATGCTGAAGCAACTTTAACAAATACAATCTTCCTTCTTAAATCAATAAAGTATTTCTGATTCTGATGAAGGCAAACCATATAACTATTTTAATTTGCCTGCTCACCTGTGCAATGTTACCTTCATCCTCATTAACAGTGATGCCTAATGTGATTTCCTATCCTAAAAATGCAGAACACAGCAGTAATAGGGATGAGGTGATGTAAGAAACTTCTCTATCTAGCAATATAAGCTACCATTATCTTGCATTGTTTGTTTGCTATCTGGCTTGCATCTGGATTGATTTAACATTTGTTGTGTTCAATAACATGACACATCACATAACAAGACAATGAGGAGGCGTGTCATACCTCTGCACTCTGACAGCAGTGAGTGACAACAGAAGCCCCGTGTCTGCATACACAACTATACTTTACAATGCTTCAACTGCTTACTCTTCCCTGGCCTTGTGGGTTGGTCAAATTGCTGTGATTGGCTCAATGGTCATTCAATACATCTGATTTGACCATTACATTTTCATATATATTCAATTTCAGCTGCAATGGATAGAAGAGATAGGTCTGACAATGCCAGACTAGTACCTCATTAAAAAAGTGGGTGGGGTGGGGGTGAAATCATGTTTCTGTGAAAGTGCAACGCACCTGCATTGCTGTCAAATATACCCATGCATTAGTACTTTCCATGAAGCAAGTTTAACAAAAACATAGCAGTCAAATCCAAAATCATCAATTCTTTTTTTTTTATCATGTCAATGTAGTGAACAATGTACAAAACAACATACAACTTCTATCTATACACAAAGTAACAAATACAAGTGTTTATTTGTCAGGTTAAAACTAAAGTTACACAATTTTAGCACAATCTTAAAGCTGCAAGTGTGAATCAGAGACAGGAGACTTACACCGTTTAATGATGTTAGACATCACACCTTGGTTTACACCCTCTAAATTTGTGGGCAGCATTTGCCCATTTGTTTCCACCACCATCTTATTGAGATTCTCCAGCAGTCTGCTCTCCCTGTGTCCACGTCTCTCCTGCACAGCACAAGAGGAAAGCTTAGTGTTGCCACAGAAATACCACATATAATGCACTGAAAACATGCTTCTTTATTGATATAGTATTGGATCTTAACTTGTTGCTTCCATTAAAAAATAAAAAACAAATAAAAACAACAAATGTGTTGAAATCATTTCCCGATATTGTCTTTTTTAAGGACAATAAACAATGCTGTATCTGCAAGTTTGCACAAAAAAAAATATTATCTCATTTAATGAGAAAATCAAAATCAATAACTTTATGATATCGCTTATAGCAGAGATAAATACAATATACTGAAACTTACAGTTAATAAAATTGGCCTCATTGTAAACATTATGATGAACACTACAAAACAAAATCTTTTGTTTATCTGTGACCCAAAATATCATGCTAACAGGGCAGATATGTTTGCACCACTAGTGTTTTTCTTACATGGACACTCATCACATCACTCATTTATGTCTGCAGTTGATGTTTTTCTAATACCGGCAAGGACATGAAAGCACCTAAATTAGTGGGCCTTTTATTTAGTCTTTTTTCTATTCCCTCCACAGGATGTCAGGGTTTGGTTCAGAACAGCAGCCATGAAGATCATAGAGAGTCATTGTCTGGCTCAAGGACACT
>NW_019524948.1:169627-171470 GCF_002814215.2 Seriola lalandi dorsalis
ATGTGTCGATGCTGGCAACACACTGCTAGCCCTCTGCAGCCAATCGGCCGGCCCAAATGGAGGGAATTTAGAGGAAAAAAACAAAACAAAATAACATAGCGGACCGGACCGGCCCACATTGGGTCAACGGCCCACCGGGACGATGCCCGGTATGCCAGATGGCCAGTCCACCCCTGTATACAGTATGCTTTCTTAGAGGATTTAACAAAGTGCACCTGTCCTTTTCTGGGGCAGTTCAGATACAAAAATAAAGGAGAGCTTTGTTAGCAGTAGCTATAAGAGACTAAACCTTCCTCAAACACACTCCACATGAGTAACTTGCAGCGGAAACATCCCCCTCACGCTATTCAAACAGAAAGATCATTGTAGTCGTGTCACATGAAAACAAACGGTTTGCATTGTAGAGCTCACACCTGAAGTTTTTCTACACTAAGAGAAATTGGAAGCTTGGAGCTGAATTTCAAGCTTTCTAACCTGGTGTTGTAAACACTGCTTGAAGCTTTTGTCTCTCTTGCCACTCTCTCGCAGTACAACATTAACTTTTTATGATAATTTTCTTTGTATAGAACAACACTGTGGTGGTGGCAGACTTCGGGCTGGCTCGGCTCATGATTGATGACAAGCATGAGGAGAAGTTGTCGCAGGGTAAACTGTCAGGTCTGAAGACGAAGCCCGACCGCAGGAAGAGGTACACTGTGGTGGGAAACCCCTACTGGATGGCTCCTGAGATGATCCATGGTATGATCTACTGGGACACTTTGATATAGATGTATTCAGTATACCTATTTGCCCCTTCTTGAGATATCTAAAGAAAACTGCAGTCACTGCAGTGCTGCAGTTGTTGAACGTATATGGCATTCCTCCTAAATACTGATAACATTTGTCCTTTTTCGTTCTCAGGGAAGAGCTACGATGAGAGAGTAGACATCTTTTCCTTTGGTATCATGCTCTGCGAGGTAAGTGACCCTCCGCTCTCTGCAGTAGTTAAACACCTAGGATTTCAGAGAGGTTATTTAAAAAATGATTTCACAAAAGTTTTTACAGTCTTAATTTGGAATAAATGTGCAAAAATTATAAAACAAGCTGTTTTTTCCTTAGTAGTATGTTGAACTGTCACTTACAAAAGTCACTTTCCTTGTCACTTAACATTAAATACTTTAAACCCCTTTAAAACCTTCTGGAGTCTAAGATGTTCCTGCAGTTTTACTACGCACTTAATAAGGCCAATGTTAAAATTCAGCTATAATTTTGCAAGTGTTTTCTACAGTATTCAGTTCATTTTATGAGTATGATTTTCCATATTTCTGGAGGAGCTTTCCAGAGCCCTGGAAAGTAAAAGACGCTTACTCCCTGTAAGAAAATACCAACCTCGAAGTATGGTAGGCTTTAGGCCTGGAGTCACACCATCCAGTTTAGTTCAGTCCCAGATTATGACCTCCCCAGATGGACACCATTAGCCAGTGAATAGTGCAGGGATTAGAGAGAGCAGAAAAACAAAGTTGTCTTGATGTGGCTTCTGACAGGCAGGCACACAGTAGTTGTGGTATGTTGGGAACGATCAGCTTCAGTTTGAAGGGTTTACTTGTTTTCAACAGATCAGCACTGGAGGACTCCCTTCAGAGAACCCTCCTATGACTCCTCCATCTTTAATTCTTCTTACTCTTTGTCTCTTTGGTTGTCTTGCCCCCTCCAGATAATCGGCAGGGTGAACGCAGACCCAGACTACCTCCCCAGGGCGATGGACTTTGGATTGAACGTGTCTGGTTTCCTGGAGCACTACTGTCCCCCAGATTGTCCCCCTGCCTTCTTCCCCATGGCTGCTGTGTGCTGTGACCTTGATGCA
>NW_019524948.1:171520-177082 GCF_002814215.2 Seriola lalandi dorsalis
CTGTTATACAACAGAAGATGGAGGAGTCGTCTGAGAACCACTGCAGATGGCATGTTTTCGAGTTTTATTTTTTTGGAGACTTCCCCAGATCTGTGCCTCAACATAATCCTGTCTCTGAGCTTCTTTCCTTCTCAGGGGTTTTCTCTGATATGCATTGTTAGCTGTGAGACCTTATCTAGACAGGTGTGTGCCTTTCCAAATCATGTCCAATCAGATGAATTTGCCAGAGGTTGACTCCAATCAAAGTGTCGAAACATCTCAAAGAGGATCAAGAGAAATAGGAGGCACCTGAGCTAAATTTAAGTGTCAAAGCAAAGCAAAGCGTTACTTACATTTGTTTTTCCTTTTTTTCCATTTTCTACATTTTCTAGAATTCTGTTTTCACGTTGTCATTGTGGGGTATTGAGTGTACATTGATTAGTGATTTTTTTTTTTTAAGCATAAGGCTGCAACACAATAAAATGTGAAAAAATTGAATACTTTCTGTGTATGTATGCAAGTTCAGATACCTCAAACTCTCTCACAAAGTAACGGATCTCTGCATTGATGATGGGTCTGTGGTGTAACAGACGGGACTGGATATCACCAACATCTGCAGAGCCAACAACACATCAACTTAAACTGAGCTCAATCAAGTAAAAAAACACAAAAGATAACAACTTTTACACTATTATTGTGACAAGTTGGTACCATGTTTCATTACTAAAAATGCTAACCTGCCGACATTGATAATGGTCTTTCCGCTGTGGATTTCACTCACCTTTAGCAATCTTGTCCATTATTACAAACTCTGCGTACCTGTTGTTTTTAGTAGTTAAATAAAACTTTTGTTTCCTACGGAGCAGCTAGCCAGGCGGCTGCTACCTGCTAATCAGTGTTTACTAATCAATGTTCCAAATGCTAAGCTAACCGGCAGCTAGTTGTATAAGCAAAACACTACCTAGCACAGCGAAACAATCGGTCACTAACGTACACTTTTTAAGTAATGATACATATCAGTGACAAAATGAAAACATTGTAAGGCCTACAAGCCTACTGTCTTTCGCTAATTATAATTCTTCTTCTTCCGTTTCCTCTTCCTCTTCCTCTTCTTCTTCTTCTTCTTCTTCTTCGTCTTCGTCTTCTTCTTCTTCTTTCGGGCTGACTGGGCACGGTTTAAAGCATTGCTGCCTACCACTGGCACTACAACGGAATTACTACTTTAGCACTGGGATCTATATCTTGTGATATACACATGTAGATTTCAGGAAGTGAATTATCTCCCTAGCTCTCTCTTTCTGAAGCAATCCATCACCATGCAGAGTTCTAACAGAAAATTCCCCAAAGTCCCATTTTTGATTATTAATTTTTGATTATTAATCAAAAAGTATTATTTTTGATCTCGTCACTATTATCACTATTTGCTTAAAGTTTATGTCCCTCATGTTCAAGCATTTTTTTTCCTTCTCAGCTGCCCCTCTCTACCCACAATGCTAGTGCTGTTTACTCTCAGTCATATAGGTAAATCTTCCCCTTGTTGCTCACAACTTTTGTTTCCTTCGTTCAAAACAGGATTAGGATTAATCCCTGCCATTTGATGAGTCATTCTCCAGACTTGCTTAACAGTTGTTTCTATAATAGAGCGTTACAAAACCTGTGCCAGCTTTCTCTCTTAGCCTCTATTATAACCTCCCTAGCCTGTGCACACAATCTCTTATATTCAATAACATGGGTCTCAATTGGACTCTTTCTAAGCTCTCTGTACGCGCTGTTACATGCCCGGACTACTTCATTGCAAGCCTGATTCCACCATGGCGCTATTTTCCTCTCTTTCTTATACCCCATTCCTGGAATTGACTTTGCAGCTGCACCCCTCACTACCGAACAAAAAGACTCACTGCGTTCCTCTACACTACCCTCACTTATAACATTTCCCGAGTTTATTGAAAGTTTTTCTCTAAACTTATCCGAATTTGCTTTGAAAAAATTATACTCTCTCACAGTACTTTTCCTCTCCACCTGAAAAATCCTTCCAAACCGACATAAAATGGGAAAATAATCACTCCCCATACGATCCATGAGATCCCAGCCACCACACCTAGCTAACTCAGCTGATGCAAAAGTTAAATCTAAGCACAACAGACTCCCATTTCCAACCTGACATCTTGTTGGCCTACCATCATTCAGCATCACTTAAGAGTATTTATCTAGAAGGTCCTCTATTACTGCACCATTCTTATCCTTGCTTTTACTGCCACACAAAGTATTATGTGCATTAAAATCTCTGCACTTGTCCATCTAACTTTTCCAAGTTCAACTGAAGACACAGGTTGTAAAAATGTATCATTGAGATACTTCCTACCTAGCTTAATATTTCCATCACCATACACTCAAGCTATGACACTACATTTACCCTCCTCTACTGGATTCCCTCTAACAAAACACAGCACACCCTCCCCCAGAAGTATTTTGATCTTTCCATAAACAAACATGTCCCAGTACAACAAAACTCAGAGTTGGTCTCAGCAATGTTTCTTGTATACATATCACCTCTGGTTTTTCCTTAAATGCCATTTGTCCATTTGAGTTATTTCTGGTCTGTTTCATGTCACACAGCACCTCAACAATAAAAGCCAAGAAATTAAGCTTATTCAACACTACTGAATCATCTACTACACAACTTAGTGGGGCCCTCCCTTTCTCTCCTCCTCACTTCAACTGCTTCACCACATTTAGTAACTTTTTTAAAAAACCTTAGCATAAGATACCCCTTTATTTAACTGTCTTTATTGTTGCACCCTCATAGCTTGCTTGTATTGCTCACATTCACGACTTCCAGCAATGTGTCCTCCACCACAGGTACCACATTTAATCACCTTTTCCTTACAATAAGAAATCTCATGCGCACCCCCACATTTTCCACATCTTCTATTTCCTCATGATGCAGCTGCAATATGGCCATACCTCTGGCACTTGAACCACCTCAAAGGTGGCTTTCTATGTGGATGTACTATAAAGGACAAGCACCCTAGGAACACTTGCTCTGGGAGGACCTCTTGCTGGAAGGTTAACACCAAAACTGTTGAATCATGTTTAGTTCCATCTCTGAAAACTCTTATTCGAGTAGCATCAGAGACTTTTGCCCAATCAATGTCCCGACCAATTCCTTCATTGAGATGGAAGTGACATCCTGTAGATAACTCCTTTCATACCAGCTTTACTCCCTGGGACAAACCCTTCCACTTGCGTCTTTCCTATTGCCTCCAGTGCAACTGTCAGAATCTGCCAGAATTCTTGCATTTTGAATTTCACCCAGTTCTTCTTTCAATGCCCTAGCAAGCCGAATGGGATTGAGTCAGATACATCCTGACTGCCCTTGCTTCAATTTTAAGATCACTTTAAATTCCTCTTTCTGGTCACTTTCCAATCTCATTACCTTTGTCATTCCCTGTTGATCTCCTCCCTCTGACACCTGTGATGATTTAGTTTTACTTCTCTTTTTCCCATTTTTCCTCCTATTGCTATTGCTCCCTTCTTCATCCTCAGTCTCCATATCAGGAGTATCAGCTTAATTTCTTTGTTTAATTCAGCAACAACAAAAATGTGATTTCACTGCGTGCCGTCTGCACCTGCTGCCTTTCCTTACTAATTGTTCTCAGGTGAGCTTCTTCTTCTGTTGAAATTTGTGGCAGACTAGATGCAGCAAAGATTGCTGGCCTCCACAGGTCATGTGTAGAATTCCATTGAATGTAAAGCCTTATGGAGTCCAGTATGATAGAGGAAATAAATTATTTTACAATTTTCCGTGCTGAGTATGAGTACTGAGTATTCAATGAAGAAGCCGTGTGTCCAATTTCTGACAGTTCTGCCGACATGCTTCTTTCTGTGTGATAATTGGCACCTTAGATGCAGATGAGACCAATCACAGTCATGTTGTCTTTATGATGGTGTTTGTGGGATGGTGTGGTATGCAGTCATGGGTAGAGAGGGCATAAAGGTGTGGACTCAGAAGACAGCCATGTGGGGCAACGTTGCTAAGTGTGAAGGTGGGAGAGAGGTAGCGGCTAAATCTGACAGTCTAGGGTCGGTTGGTTAGGAAGTCTTTAAGCCAACAGCTGATGGTCTGGGACAGGCCTAGGTCAGCTAGTTTGGTGATCATTTATTATCATTCTATCTATTCTATTGTACTACTGTAAAGGCAGGGCTGTAGTCTATGAATATCAACATTGCATCGGTCCTTTGATGTTCAAGGTGTGTCAGTGTGATGTGAAAAGTTGTGGCGATGGCCTCTTCTGTTGACCTATTTGGTCTGAATGCAAACTGTTGTTGATGTGTTTTTAATCACTATTTCTGAGAAAACATCTGCGAGTTGGTTGGCACAGTTCCTGAGATACTTACTGCTATTCCATCAGGGCCTGCAGCTTTCCTCACATCAACAGTCCTGAGCACACCTCCGATGTTTGCACTGTGAGGGTGTACTGGTGGCTGGAGGAGGAGTGATATCAGTCCCATGTCCTATCACCTTAAAACAAGCAAAGAAGTAATTTAGCTCCTCTGCTTGCAGGCCAATTTTGCTTCCTTGATACCTCTCTTTAGGTCGGATCTACCAACACTGTATATTTCCCTGTCCACAGACGTTAAGGCTAGTCTCTTGACCTCCTTTATCATTGAGGGTTTCTGATTTGACTTGATAGTTGCTAGTTTCTGGTAGAGTTTTACTCAGCAGTTTTCTTTCTCTGTAAGTAGGTGAGCAAGTGGTAAGTAGTAGAAGAGTGTAGTGAGCAGTCAGCCCCCAAAACAAACAGACTGTCACTGTAAAACAGGAATGTCCGCTTACCCAATCATGATTAGAAAAGCAACAAAACAAAAAACATTGTGTCAGAGAGCATTGTGCTGCTGTGTCTGTGCACACCACCATCTTAGCCAGACAGCATCTTATACATGTTTATAATTCGACTTAATAGCCTATTAGAAGGTGTGAAACCCACAAGCTTTTATAACTCCATTATTAGAAAACAGAAAGGATAAATATCAGCCAGAATGATTTTTCCAAACCTGGCAACCGAGAAGTTGCGCTGATTAAGGCTCATAAGTGATATATAAAGTATTAATTATAATTTAGCAACCATTAATAAAGCCATAATTTACAAGGTGTAAACCGTTAATAAAGGATGCCTTATTCAAAAATGTATAATAATCTATAATAATGGGTCAATATAATTTCTAATCTTACATAGAAAGGATAGCATGCATAGTTTGATACACAATGCTAATTATTTAGTGACTTTATGATGCTTATAATACATTCAATAAAAGGCTTTACCATATTGCAGCTGCTTGATTGAGTTCTGCCACGATATTTAAATGGTATCCTACTGTTAAAGGTTCTTTAGGAAGCAATAAGGCATTGTATGATAAAGTTGATGTAATATCTGTTAGTCTCTAAGAGCATATCAAATAATTTACTGTATTCAGCAGAATAAAATAAAATTTAGATGATAACGTTACTATGAATAAATCCCTTTGTATAAATAGATTTTAATATTTGTGTAGAGTATAGAGAAGGCTAATAGTTACCTTTTT
>NW_019524948.1:177132-178038 GCF_002814215.2 Seriola lalandi dorsalis
ACATATTATTTTTTGGCAGGAGACCCACCTAAGCGATAAAGAACATGAAAAGTTTAAACACTTGGGCTTTAAAAATTCATATTATTCATCTTATAAACATGGTCAAAAGAGAGGAGTTATAATACTAATTTCTAACAAAGTTGTATTCCAGATCTCAAAACAAATAAAGGACACTGAGGGGAGATTCGTTTTAGTGAAGGGTTACATTGATCACAAGCAGGTAACACTACTGAATGTGTATAGACCCCCCCGGTAACGATAAAGTATTTACAAAGAAAATATTTGATTTGATTGCCGAAGAAGCTGACGGGGTCCTGGTTTGTGGCGGAGATTGGAATATACAATTACAGCCGTTCCTAGACTCCTCCAATGTAACAAAAAGAATTAACTCTGAGACAGTCACCGTTAAGAAACTTCTCCTTGAGGCAGGTATGATGGATGTCTGGAGGGAACTAAACCCAACAGCAAGGCAGTTTACCTTCTTCTCCCATCCCCATAATGTTCACTCACGAATTGACTATTTTTTTATGTTCAATTCAGAAAGACATAGAATCTCGAAGTGTCAAATAGGGGTAAAGATATCTCAGACCACGCAGGTGTATATCTTTCCCTACACCTGGATGCTGAAGTGAAAAACACCACAAGCCTATTAAATGACCCTTTGTGTAAACAATATATTCATAAGGAATTTAAAGAATATTTAGAACAAAATGATACCGGTGAAGTGTCTCCAGGTATTGTATGGGATGCTGCTAAGGCAGTAATAAGGGGAAAACTTATAATGTGGTCCTCAATTAAAAAGAGGGAGAAACAGAAGCGAATAAAAGACCTACTACAGGAGCTAAAAAATTTAGAAATGAAACACATGGAACTTAATGACCCCAAAATATTAGATCAGATAAAACT
>NW_019524948.1:178058-178374 GCF_002814215.2 Seriola lalandi dorsalis
CTTCTGACTCACATTCAGACTCACTTGACTCCTGATTCAAGGGAGTGTAATCTGGATCTTCGACAGGATCGTCTTCATCTGAGCTGGTACCACCAAATCCCTCAATCTCACTTTCATCTCCATTCTGAATCATGTCCAGAATGAACTGGCTATGCTTATCCCAATCCCATCTCTTTTCCCTGTTCATCTAGAGAGAAAAAATGGTAAATATTCATGCCTTGCCTGATGTCATGATGTAGTCCCAGCCCTGCCATTTTAGTAGCTAGCTACTTGGTGCCCAACAGGTCTTATTGCAACCCATGAATAAAATTATATA
>NW_019524948.1:178424-200022 GCF_002814215.2 Seriola lalandi dorsalis
ATCTTTAAATGCAGTTTAATTTAGGTTTAGCATAAATAACCTTGGGCTGTGAGTGGATTATTTAAAAAGACTTTATCCATATTCTGCTTTTAAAGAGGGAGAAAAGAATAGTTCAAATCTCCACTATTCTAAAACTTATTCAAAGTTGAGATTTCCACAACATTAAAGAATTTAGTGGGTCAAGCTAACATCAACATAACAAGAAAATATCTGTCCTTTTGCATCATTACATGCAAGCATTTTGATGTTAGGCTGTAGTTTTCATGCGAGAGCTTGTTGCATGAGAGCAGATGTGTTGCTCAGTATTTCTGACCCACTGGTCTATTAAGCAAATCCTGATTTTTATTTGATACTCCTGCACAGAGCACAAAGCCTTTCTGGGAAACTCTCCAGAGTTGTCACTAAATAGAAAGCCAATTTTCAAAGCTTTGTAAAACTTCTAGTAAATAGGTCAGCACCTGTTTCAATTTTTCAGTAATTTTAATTCTGTTCAAATGTTAAATTTTCTGTAATAATTTTATTGAATTCAGTTCAGTTAATTGCTCTTCTACACTAGTTAGTCTAGTCTTTTGTTAGTCATTGGACAATACAGCTATCATTTTTCAAAATAATCTATCTATTTAATTCATTTTTATGAAGTAATTTGATCAAGTACTATGAATGACATAAAATAAAATAAAATTCATATTATTTTGAAGTAACTTTGCAAATGAGATTCAACATTATTGTCAATGTAAACAGTAAATACCAGTATGCAGTTTGGCACTTAGCCAGTTCTAAGCAGTGCAAACAGAAGCAAAGGTGAAATGAAAATGAACAATTTACCAATGGGGTAGTGACAGCAAGAATGTAACTAGAAGCCAGTGCATAGTATGTACAGTAAAAAGGGTCTGTTTATGTTATAAACAGTATAAACAGCAAGCAGGTTTTTAATAAAGAAGACAAAATATAAATTTGAGTAAAGTCAATATTAAGTTAAACAGTCAATTAAATATATATAATAGATGCCATTTGAATTCATTCTATTTCATTGTCAGGTACTGC
The DNA here is from genome assembly GCF_002814215.2 of Seriola lalandi dorsalis. NCBI lineage: Eukaryota > Metazoa > Chordata > Actinopteri > Carangiformes > Carangidae > Seriola > Seriola lalandi. Next base: position 179,469 of record NW_019524948.1, read on the forward strand.
TTTTTTGTTGGAAAATCCAAATGAAATCAAGAAATAATGAATGGTGATTTGATGATTGAAATTCTAGATTTTCTTCTTGACCTCAGCACAATTTTTGACAATTTTATAGATAAATATGATTAATCATATACTGTATGAATATTAACTTCATAAAAAATTAACTCAGGGTTTTTTAAAACAGGGTTTTTTTTTTTATCTTTCTGTTAGCTTTGATCCAAACTACGGTAATTTGACAAAATATGTATCAATTTTTCCTTGTCATATAAAACACACTATATATCCCTCATCTTTACACTTCCACATAAGCTCTGTACATGGTATGTAAGACCAAAGCAGCAGTGTTTGAGCGATTCTGTGTACATGATCACCAGTTTGCAGATGATGTCCTTCAGCACTTCCGCAAATGGTGCTTCAGAAATAAAATAAGAATAGAAACAGAATCTAGAATGAATAAGATCAATTAGGAATACCATATACAACATACAAATGCAAGTAGTACATGTACACATGTACATGTGCAAAAAATAAAAATATAAAAAAGAGTTTTGTGGTTGTTGCACTTTGTCCAGGTTCTATTGTTATATACAGATTTGAGTCCTTAGACTGTGGTTGCTGTGTCATTGTGTAGTCTGATGGCTGATGGGACAAAGGAGCCACCCAGGCACTTGGAGGCATGTGGCTGGATGAGTCTGTGGCTGAACATGCTCCTGAGCTGCCTCAGTTAAGCACAGATGGGATGAGATGGGTTGTCCAGAATGGTTTTCAGCTTTCCTCTAATTCTCTTCTCTGTCTCTGCCACTGTCCAGTTTCATCCCCACCACAGAACTGGCCTTCTTCACCAGCTTGTTCAGTTTGTTAGCACCACAGCTCCCTATACCTCCTCCCCTGTGCACCACAGCAAAGAAGATGACACTGGCCACCACAGACTGGTAGAACATCTGTAGTAGCCTACTGCACACATTGAAGGACCTGAGCCTCCTCAGAAACATCAGCCTGCCCTGTCCCTTCCTGTAAAGGGCCTCAGTGTTGTCTGACCAGTCCAGTTTTTTGTTACGTTGCACTCTGAGAAACTTGTAGCTGTCCACTATCACCACCCACTCCCCATTGATGACCACAGGGGTGGGGGTGAAGAGAAATGGTGACAAGACAATTCCCTAGGGTGTGCCAGTGTCGCTCACTACCACATCTGACAAGAGCTTCTCAGCCACCTGGAGGGGCTGAATGGTGTGAAACACACTGGAGAATTTGAAGAACATGATCCTCAAGGAGCTTTGTGGCTTCTCCAAGTGCGTGTACGCTCTGTGAAGTCATATACCAGGGGGCTGAGGTGTTAGAGGACCAGTCTCTTGAAGGTTTTCATGACGTTTGACGTTAAAGCCACAGGTCTGAAGTCTCTGGGAGCACTGGGATGTCCCTTCTAGGCCACAGGGACAATGCAAGATGTCTTCCAGGTCTTGGGCGTCTTTTTCAGCCTCAGCAAAAGGTTGAAGAGATGCCTGATCACTCCTGCCAGGTGCTCCGTGCAACATTCGGGTTGAGGTTATCAGGTCCTCTGGCCTTATTTGTTCTGGTTCTGGTGAGCTGCCATCTCACCTGGCTGTTCCTGGCTGGGGTAGTTTCGAGTGTCATGGAGGAGGGCATGCCCCTTGGGCTGGTCTTCAGTCCATCCTCCATGAGAGAGAGGGGCATAGAGGGATGGAAAGTTGGATGGGGGATTGGAGTGATGGGAGGAGGGGAGGGAGGGACGGTGAGAGGAGGGGGGCTGTAGTTGGAGAAGTTGAGAGGAGGGGAGGGTGAGATGACGAGAGGAATGGAGGGGGTGTTGAGGAATTGACGGGAGGGGGGAAGGAGGAGAAAGACAGGGGCGGTAAATGGTGAATGGGGGGGGGGAAGGAGAGGGGGCTGGCTGTGCAGTCTTTTCCTCTGCTGGGGGGATTTGCTGCCACAGGAAGGGAGGTAGCTGAGGTGTTAGTGGGGACATCAGTGGAGGTGGAGGGAGGGTCGTCCTGTGTTGGTGAGGCAAACCTGTTGAAAAACAGGTTTAGCTCGTTGGCAAGTTCCTTTGTCCCATCCACTTCTCCACAGGTCCTTTTCATGCCAGTGATGTTTCTCACACACACCCCACACCTCTGGGATTGTTCTGCTGCTGCCTCAATCCTGTCCCTGTAGTAGTGTTTAGCCCTCCTCAGCTCCCGCTTCAGCTCCCTCTGGATTTCTTTTCTGGTGACACTCTTGCCTCTGTGTCTCTCTCCTTCCTGGGCCAACCACACAGCCCCTGTAACAATAGGGATCACATTACCCATTGGGTATAATTATTCTGCATTTTGCTGCTCTCCATTCTCTCTCTCTCTTTCTCTCTTTTAACCTGGCTATGTCTTGACACTGGGGTCCATACAGGGAACTGCAGGGGCTTTCCTTTGTGTTCACAACACCCTGAGCGCCACTCACTTCACCATGACTCTGAACAACCATGAGTGCCCCTTACTTCACCATGGCTCTGAACAAGTGAAATTTGGCAATGGGAAGGGGGAAAGGGAAGTGAAAGGAGGGTGATACTTAATAGATGCCAAGGCCTCTGGGCTGGACAGGAAGAGGGGGTTGTGGGAGAGGACTTTCTGCCCAGTAACCCACCTACCCCTTTTGCCCATCTCTCTCTCCAAATCCAGTTACTTATTTAATTTACTGTCTCTTTGTCAGTTTCTGGGCAGCAAGCAAGTTGTTTATACTGATGGCATCACTCTCTTGTCACTCTGCCTGCTGGAGATGGGATGCATCAGAGCTGACCAACATGTAGAAGAGGTGGGGGTGGAAACAGAAAATAATAATAAAAAAGTGAAAAGTATACAGTAAAAAACAGGCGGGTAAAGACCAAATATACTTTTTACCCAAACATACTTAAGTCCCTTAAGCAGTGGTACTTTACAAGTCACTATGTAGCATGACACTATCCTGCTGTCACTCTGTCCCAAGGCCTGATGGGAAGACACAGTGGCAGTGCATGGCTCACAGCCAGAAAATCAACATATGTACTCAACATCCTGTGCTTTTCAGGTAACGAAGGAGGATTTTTTTTTTCATGCACAGACTGGAAGTGTGTGCATGTGTAGGAGGCAACCACTGTGTCGGCTATGATAAGTGTTTGTGGTGGGCCCCCGCCGCCATTTCAGAGCACATCCTGAAGATTAACAGGAACCGCACCATCATTTGTCCCATAAAGGGCTGTCCCCCTGTCCTCGCCTGTCCAAGCACAGCGAAGGATCATATTTTTATCCAAGAGGCAGTGTCGAAGTTGACTGAAGGCAACAGGCTGGGGAGACTCCAAAACCTGTTGAGGCAAAGTGTCTTGCAAAGTGTCCACAGTCAATGTGACAGATGTGGGGTGAATGCAGTGCTAAACGAGGATATCTCTCCGTTTGTGGTGGACAGAATAACTTCTCCTGGCTGTGGCATTTCAAACACAGACATGTGCACTTAAGTAATACAGAAACATGCATGCACATTTTCTACAACTTGAACAGAGGAGATACTGAGACTGCTAAGTGGGGAGGGGAAGCATCGACTGAGCTCCTCTTTATAGTTTTTGAAGTTTTCCTTCAGTTTGTGCATGTGTGACTGTGTGTGCCGGGTGATACTGGACATGGGACAGGAACAGAAGAGAAAGACAAGGAGTAGGAAAAAGGGGGTCTGCCCTGGGGTCACACACACATGCACACAAAGTCAAACACACAGTCACATGAACACACGCGTGCACACACACACACACACACACACACACACACACACACATACTTCTTGGGCTGCTGTGGCATGTTTGGAGCAGTGCCTTGTCAGATTAGGGCCATGCTGGCTGTGTTTGATGGCCAACCTGGACAGACAAGCCCTGCCAGGCACAAACTAGTCAGGCACATGATGTTAGGGAGGACACACACACACACACATGCACACATACAAAAAATTATCCCGAGCCAGACCAAAGAGACAGATGACACCCAGCATGAAGCTAAAGCCAAATCTGTAAGCGTCCACTGCGATCCAGCTGGCTAGCCCTAGGGTACCTGTCTCTGGGAAGAGGAATCAGCGTCACCCCTATGAGCTGTCAAATTAGCTCATAGGGCTGGAAATACTGAAGAGATTTGGCCCCTCGTGGAATAGCAAAAAGTGGGGGGAGGGGCAGGTGGTATTAAAAAATGTTATTAATTCATTTTCCTGTTGGAAAAAAAAGGTTAAACTCCCAACAACATAAATAAGGAAGGGCAGAATTTTTAGTGTAGTGTTTGTCTTCATTATGTGCCCCTATTATGTGTGGGGGCATATGTAAAGACACACAGAACACTTATATAGACAGACACACTGTTCCAGCACACGAACACAGGCACAGCATCAGCATGCATGTGCATATGCATGCTGATACTAGTGGGTGCACATTATCAGACAAAGGAAAAATGTTACTGCATGCATACACATATGCACCGTGCATGCTTATTCACACATACACACAAACACAGACTCACATACATAGTGCCAGGGGCAAGCATTCAATTACTGCCAGTGCTAAGCAGTCACCTGGGAGAGATGTACCATGTTTGAGTGGAAAGGCATTTCCACCCAGATTTATTTTAACTTCTTCTTGTCCCAGTTGTAAGACAGCTGTGAATGTCAGGCACATGATCTAAAATGACATTAAACAAAACAGTAAGTGTTTCCTCAGTGAAGATTTAGATCAGAGGAAATTATAAAGGGAGGCTTGTTTGAAAAACTGAGATCTGTAACAACTGCTGAATGTGTGAAAAGGCGCATGATTGAAAGCTTTAAGGATTAAGCTGTCAATTTTGTCAAAATAAGATAATTTCTGTGAAAAACTGGAAACATATTTGATTTAGTTTGGAAGTAGTCCAGAAACATGTAGGGACACATCACACATTAAATTCATTAAAAGTTATAAAAACAACAAATTTTCCAAGTAAGAGTTGCTGTCATCACCTCATCATTAGGAAATGTCATCATGTACTTCTGAAAAGATTATGGTAAGGGACCATATGAAATTCTTTGGGAGAGGACAGGGGCTAAACTCTTTGCTGATTTTTCATTTTATAGAAGTACAAAATTGGTACAATAATTTTCATAATCAATGCGTCAAAAGTGCATTTAATTTTTTGATGATGTGACCACATTAAACCTTAATATGATCATGGAGTAGTAATTTTCACATATCCACCAAATGCCAAAATTATGAGCTGTGGCCCTCACAAAAGCCATTATTGACATGACCTTATAAAGGTTTTTTTGTTGCAAAAATCTCACTAGAGGCATGAAATAAAGTATAAATCTGGGATGAGAAAAAAAAAAGATTAAAAAGAAATTAGACTACTGTCCCTTTAGCATAAACAAAAATGCTTAAATCTCCCCTTTTATTTCAACAACTTTTGTACAATCCCCGACTATAATGTTTTGGTTTTCATTAACAATTTCAATTTTTTACTTAAACACAGGTCAACTGAACATTCAAAATGAAAAATTTCTCAACAGGCAAACATACATATGGAAAATAATATTTTCAACAGTAAATGAAAAATAAATACAATTTTACTTCTCTTTAACAAATTAAATGCTATAAAAGAGTTTTTTTTTTATAGCTACAGTGTTATGCTGCAAACGAAAGGAGAGAAGACTACTTGCTGACTCTAATGAATTAAAAAAATAAAAGATGGTTGCCATGTGTTTGCCACAATAAGGTCCTTCTGGGTTCAAAGTGTCCCTGCCATGCTGGCACATTAATAGCCACAGTGGGCTTCCTGTGGCTGAGGTGATATTGACAGTAGTTAAGAAGGAAGGACTGCTAACAACAACACTGCTCCCTGGTGTGTGTGACAACATGTTGACCCCTTTGGAAAGCACATCCTGCCTTGAGACAGACCAGTGTGTGTGTGTGTGTGTGTGTGTGTGTGTGTGTGTGTGTGTGTGAGTCTAGTTGTGCTTTAGGGTATAAGATGGAACTTGACAGGAGTTTAGCGTTGATGACCACCCCGGTGAGAGATGGCAGCACTCCTCCTTGAAGGAGACACTGTTGTCACTCTTCTATGTTTGAGTATGGGTGTGTGATTGTTCTCACTTGTTGAGCTTCTTCAGGCTTGAAAAGTGTGTTGAAAATTAAACATTTAAATATAATGTCATGTTTTCCACCAGGAAATGTAAGAGTTGTGGTTTTGAAATTAGTATTTGACGGCCCAAATTCTTGTATTTAATGTTAACGACTTGTCTTTCATTAAACAAATTGGGGGTCTCTGATCACTTAAGTACAGTTGAAGTGGATTTTTAGTGGTCATTACAACTTGAAGATGTAAAATATGTTATGCAAATTTTGCACCAAAAATGAGCATTACTACTCTACAGAGCAACAACCTAGGATATGATATATACACGATGCAAAGTGGACATATGACAACTAAGGTATCTCCATGACTACCTAACAAGCAACATCCACTGATTAAGACTATGAGAAGCAATTAAAATCCCCTGGGAAAATATAATTAGTTGACTTGGAGATGTTTAGCTGCACTGGCAGCATGGCTCCGGGAATATCTACCAGCTATGACAGCGTGTATGTGTGTTTGTTTGTTTTTTTGTGTGTGTGTGTGTGTGTGTGTGTGTGTGTTTGTGTGTGTGTGTGATTATGGCAAAAGGTGATCCTGGAGACACCTTCTGTGGCAGGAACTACCACAAAGGCGGTTTTGAATACTTTAGCAGGTCTTTATATGTCTGTCAGTCTTTGGAAAGATTTTGTCAACATGAACGTCACAGCAAGACGGTAGCACAAAAAGCTGCTGACAAAATAATATGAAAGTTAGGCAATAGGTAAAGACAGTGTTGTGCATTAACGTGTTCAATCAACGTTCATATTTTTAGTGAACGCTGAACTGAACTCATCAGTTTACAAATGCTAAATGTGAACGTGAGCGGCTTTCACTCTTACGACAGTGCTAGCGGTACAGACAGTACACACGCATCTACTACTGCGTAAACCAGCTTGTTTGAGCATTGAAGCAGTTTTTATATACGATTTTAAATGTAACGAATGCCTGTGATTCTTCAGTGGTATACAGTAATTAATTTAGTTTGGGAGTGGCAATGATTTGGGGCTGGTGATCGATGGGTAGAAGGAGGTTGAAAAAGAATATCGGCCTTCATTTATTTAAAAAAAATGTAACAAATGAACATGAACTAGTTCATTTTTGAAAGAGTGAACTTAGTTCAAAATTTAAAAAATGAACTATGAACGTGAACTAGTTCATTTTCATCTGTATGAGCTGAACTTTGAACTAGCTCTTTTTAAGTGTGAACTGGCACAACACTGGGTAAAGAGACCATCTCGTGAAGGGATCACTCCAGCCTAGACGGCCGTCAACATGTTGACTTTCCAATCCGTGAACACTAAGTAGTCATTAGGCTACTATATTATTATACGAGTAGTCAGTAGTCATTACTACATTATTATAGGACCACTCAGTACTCATGGGTTGGAACCAGTGGCGATTGCTCTAAGACTGCAAGGGAAGCTCAGCTTCCCCTAAAATGTCAACAAAATAAGTGGTCAAATATGTACTGTTGTGTGTACATTTCATTGACTAAATATGCGCTAGAACACGTTCATCTTTTGTTCAGAATCAGCTACTTATCACAGGTAATCGACACGACTTCTTCTCATTCATCCCTGCAGCGCCACAGTGCTTTACACAGTGTAGACGCCGAGCGTCTACTGACTTCAATGGGGAAGCATAGAGTGGGTTGTTCCACTGCAGCGAAACTAGACGGTGATTGGATAAATGCCTGGCTTTGTCCCGCCCATCGGACGCTCAGCGTCTCTGGGGGTCTATGGGACAGTGGGCTGGCCCGGACGCTCGGCTTCTGCATGATGATTGGATGATCTGTCTGAGGCTGAGTCCCTTTTTGATTGACAGCGAAATGAGCGAATCAGCGATCTTGAAGTATAAGCATCCATCGGAGCAGTTTTCAAGTTTTTCATTCCGTTGTTCGGAGTTGATCTGGAGACGTTACTGATCCTCAGCGGCTTTGTCTTTGCTAAAAACGACTAGCTTTGTGTTTGGCGACTCTCTTCTGTCACTCTGCGAATTTACATATAAATAAATGGACACATTTTATGATGTAGGCCGAAAATGAGCTTCCCCTCATTATAAGACCAGCAGCCGCCACTGGTGGGAACATGCCCATTTTCGAACTGGACTTTCAATTTGATGCCAACTACGTACCTGTAAAGTTGTGATGCTACCATGATGACAAAATCTGTCCACAAACATAACACCTGTGAAATTACTGAGAACCACCTTTGTAGTAGTTCACACTACTGTAGGTGTCTCCAGGACTACATTTTGGCATGATCACACACACACACACCGACTCATGACTTGAACTTTGGCCACGAAACCTGGTAAAATATTTGGCTGGTGCTGAAACCCATGCTCAGGACAGCACAGTCACCACAAAAAATAATGAATAATAAATTGGCACATTTGATGCAAGAACAGGGTTAGATTACAGTTAAAGTAACTAAATGCTGACTAAATTTCATTTCAGCGCGTAAAACATCTGTATTCATATTACCTTTTTATATTTTTTGTAAAACACTAACATCAACACATTCAAACAACCTCACAAATGCCACGCTGGATTCTCTGTCATCTTCATACATGCTGAAAATGATGGATTATTATGGACTGCAGCTTTAAGGCATTTCTGCATTGCCTTCATTACTGTCTTCACTTCTCTTCACTTCTCCTCTCTTTTCTTCTCTGCTGATGTTTGTCCCTGAAGGTGCTCCCTTAATGTCTTTGACTAAACTTCATCCAGTCTTGACACTGACAGTGCCCCATAGGAGTTGAGAGGAGAGCAATATGATTGTGATGGAGGGTTTGCGGGCAGGGTCTATCACACTGTGTCACCTATAAAAAGCACAACAACCAACTGGCAGGGTGCAAGCCACTTCTGGCTACAGGGATGAAAAAAAATCATATAAGGAACTGATGTGTCACATTAGCTGAAGAAGGGAAAGAGTTTTATAGAATAAAATCATTGTGTAAAGGTAACATCATCTCATTTTTGTGTTATAATGAGGAATGTATTAGTTTTTAAAGTATGCAAAGTTGATTAGATTTGATGACATTCACGCTTATGAAGTGCATTTATTTACAGTGACTTAATTTCAGTTATAAATAATTGATTTTGTCCAGATAAAACTGCATCAGAAATTAATTAAATTTGCATTGTTCACTATTTTCTAAATAATAGTGGTAGGAAATAATGAATGAATGTATCAATGATCTGTCTGCTACAAAGAATTATTTATAACAATGATAAATTATAGAAAGAATATAATGTATATAATATAATTTAATAAAACCTAAACTATGTACACAGATGCATGTAATGTGGCATCATCACATGCTCCTGTCCTTGAGGTTAGTGGATGAATGAAGGCTGTAAAGAGAAGCATGACAGCTGTGAAAGTCACAAGGCGAGTCCACTAGTGCTGGCAAAGTTTCCCTCCCTCTGGGTATGACCTGAATGTGTGCAGACATATATGTTTCCGTGAGGCAATATAATAGTGATAGTGTATGTAAATTTGTAGGAGACTGTGTGTGAATGGCTAAAAAAAAAAAATTGAATCTATGTATGCTTTTGTGTTTCTGTGTCCGTTTGCCTGTATGCAGATCACCCTTAAGCTAAATGCCACACACTGGAATCTATTGTAAAGCCTATCAGCACACTATCAACTGCCCACACCCTCTGTCCCCTCACCCATCCCTCTGTCTAATCAACACCATCTTTCATTGCTGGCTCACCCTCTCACCACCTGAGGCAGGCAGTATGTGTGTGTGACCGTGTGCTTGTGTCCTCGGGATCTCTCACTTCAAAGACTGGTGGTTTTGGATTGGTCAGAGTTTGTGAAATGCTGAGGCATCTTTGAGATAGATAGATAGTTCACTGTGTGTGTGTGTGTGTGTGTGTGTGTGTGTGTGTGTGCATGGTTGTGTGTGTGTGTGTGTGTGTGAGTGTGTGTAAATCTCAGTAGCACAATACTAAGGTTCAGGAAATACAAAGATGGCTTTGTGTTTTCCTGCCCAGATGTTGATTTCACGCCACTCGTTTTTGGGCGCTTTTCAAAGAGGCCAGTGATCAGCTGTGTGTCATGTGCTGTTAAATTTAGCCTGGATAAAGAGAGCTTTTTTGGTCTTCCCTCAAGATCAAATGCTGTTGACACTGCACTAAAACAAACTGTGCAGAAACACACACAATCAGCGATTGTCCCTCTGGGTCACTTGAGGCGAGAGCTTCACAGTTTTTTTGGGCATGCATTCTCTTTATGACATTTGATCTTAATCAATAATGTTTATCTATCCAACTATCATGCTATTGATTGACCACCTTTGAGATGCAACTGGCAACTGGATTAGAGGGTGTGAATTGAGGCCCATGGCCTTTCACTTTGACTATGGCATGCTGGCTATTGTACTGCAGAGAGAGGCTGTAATTAATTTCATGGGACACCACCAGTGAACATAAAAGCGTCCCTCAACAGCACACTCTGCAAATTGGTGAATTATCTTGCCATTAACTTTTCTGCAATCTGTTTGTCTTCTGCTTATCACTGCCTGTCACTGTTAAACATGGAGGTTCTTGTCCAGGAGCACATCTTTCTCTCTGATTTCATTTTGGATTATGACATCTTAAATGAACTAAAATCACACTTCTGACTCTTTTACATTATTTCAGATCTGAATCTAATGAAATATGAAAGAAAAATATTTTTTTTTACATTTTTCAGGATCTAGGTGGATTTTTCTTGGATGCCGTGTCCTGTTATCGCAGCGACGTATTCTGCCAGTGTCTCAGTGGTTCAGCCTGGGTGGAGTTTGCCAGTAGACTTTCTGTCTTGGGCACTGTTGATTTCTTGTAGACTTCTCTGCAGGCGGTCGTGGGCAGATGTGTTATCTGCCAGCGTCTCTTTTCGGTTCATGCAAAATGCTGGATAACTTTAGAAGAGACTGGTGTTGGCCAGATCACTCTAAACTGTCAAAAATCTTCAAAAAGGAAAACGCAATGACAATTAAATGTTACAAAGTTACTCTGAGGCACTTCTGCTGTTTTGGTTCAGTTGGTCTTGACTTGGCTTATAAAAATAAAAGATCGTGCATGTACACAAAAAGAATGTTACTTGGAGCATGTAGCAAAGAAAGAACAAAGGACGTAGACAAACGATAAAGTGCAAAACGGCAAAAAGCAATGACTAAGAGCGGATGACTTAGAGCAATGTGTGAATTGATCAAAACTGTCTTATCCCCTGGGGGCTGGCGTTACCTATCTTCTCCTTTGTTTCAACTTGGAGAAGAGAGTCATTTTCCACTGAACTTTTGAATTGAGTTAGAAATAGAGTTTACCTATAAAACTTGCACATTCATCTTCCACCATGACCAAAAAACATTAAATAAAGCAACATATAGCCCTAATGGCACTAATAATGACAGACAGGTATAATACAAATGTGGATTTCATACTACATCCTTCAAAACCTGAAATTAATCATAATACAAGTGGTTCACAGATCAACCAACATAATAAACATTTCCCAAAGCTAAAAGGCTAAAAATGTGGATTACACAGCAGTTCCTTGACTATAATGGTAATAATAAATACATTCTGGATGTCATGTAATGCATGAAGGATGTTGACAGTATGGACACATGAAAGATATTGTCTTAAAGTCTACATGTTACATTTCACCTATACTTCTATAGGATAGAAAGCTGGGGATTAACTCATAACATAGAAGAATCACATGAGTTACAGAACAGTTAGATATTTACTTTAATATTCTTCCCCAGATTTGTGACTGTGAAGAGTGTTCTGCTAGTCACTTATCAGGATTGGAATGTGGGTTGTAGTTTATGACTCTTATCTAGAGAGGGACAGAGGGAAAGGGGGAAAGACTAGATTGTGTGTGTGTATTCATGCATGGAACAAAGAGGTCAGGATTCACACCTTAGTGATAATCAGTCCTTTCGGTGTTACTTTTCCAATATAAGAAACAAACAAATATCAAGAGAGAGGCTTGTAACTAATGCCAGACCAGGTACGTCCACTACAGGGTTAATGTTTTTCTTGCCGTAAGAATAATAGTAAAACAAAAAAAAATTCCTTCGAAATTTGAGTGTGCCTGCTGCTTGGTGTGTACTTCACTCCTCATGTTTCAATCTGAACAAAGGACTTACTTTCAGTTTCATTCATGAAGTAGAGATTTATCCTCACACTGACCTCAGTCACGTTAGGTGTCCCTCAAAAAGCCTTTTGAAGCTGTCACGACTGGCCAAGATAACTTCACACTGATGGTTTCAAACCCAAATTTGCTCCTACAACCATAGCAAGACATGAATACACGCATGTACATGCCCCTAACAGAAGTTGATCTGCAAGAAAGCTATACCACTATATCCCCATATAGACGATAGCTTCTAAGATCGAACTTTTATGACCTACCTTACCTCTTACTTTTTTGAGTCTCTTATTTTGAAAGTGCCTGTGCTTCTATGTTTGGCAGTAGGTTTTGTACAACATAGCCAATAATTCCCTCTTACCATATTGAGACTTTTATTTTGAAGGTTAATCCAAATCGTGAGATGGTGTTTGTATGTTTCTGTCAACGTGTGTGTGTGTGTGTAGCAGTAGAGCTGCCCAACAGAACCTCCAGTAAGTTCTTTTTACCTGGTGGAGACTCTTATTTGGAAGGTGAATATCAAAAAAGTAAGATGGTGTTTGTGTGTGTCTGTGTGTATTGTTGTATGTGCCAATAGAGCTGTCTATCATAGAGCCTCCAAAAAGCTTGTGTTACCAGGTTGAGACACTTATAGTTAATATCCATATGGTGGTGATGGAGTTTGTGTGTCTTTCAGTGTATGTGTGCTTCATGTTGGGAACTGTGTAAGCTTAACCTTCAAACAACCCTTTGAAGATTTCAGGACTGGCCCAAATGACCTCACAATTGTTCTGTACACACACGCAAAGAACCACACATCTATATGCACACACAAATACACCGTGGTAATTTATCCTATTGTTGCTCTCATACCTATGTAAAAGGCTAAGAATTAATGACTTTAATTAGCCAATCATAATCAGCTTTGATCATTTCTGCCCAGTAATGCCCGCTCCTGAATTTGTATTGCAGTCAATGGGAGAGGTGGAGGCTACTCCCATCACTTCCTCAAAAACTGTAAAAGATGTCAGAATGAGACCCAAACTGGGTGATGTAGACCAAAAAAACAAAAAAAACAAAACAAATTAAAACTAAATTTTTCATATAAAAATTGTCAGTCAAGGTTGAAAATTGTAGGATTTAAAATAGCTTGTCTGACTTTTGACAAACATTTTCAGGGATGGCAGTTAGTCAAGTCAGTTTTATTTGTAGTGCCAATTCACAACATAAGTTCTAAAGGCACTTTCCAAATACAGTAGGTCTAGACCTTCTCTTCATTATATTTACAGAGACCCAACAATTCCCACCAAGAGCAAGCACTAAACAACAGTGGTAATGAAAGATTTCCTTTTAAGATGCAGAAACATCAAGCAGAACAGGACTCAGGGTGGACGGCCATCTGCCTCAACCGGTTGGGTTGGGTGGGTGTGGGTGTGTGTGTGGGCGGGGAGAAGCAGAAGAAAATGATAGCAATATTAATAATAGTGATAGTAACTGCAGTAACAGCAATAGTAATTTAATGGCAACTATAGTGCTCCTATTGATAAAAACAGTAATGACAGCTAATAACGTAGTAAATTTTAGTCCGGTTAGCAAGTGGAGTTGTGCCTAAAGACAGCAGTGAAATGGGTGTAGTAATGACCCAAATTCACACAACTGGATATAGTTTGTAATAACCTTTATTTATTAACCAGCAGAGATATTGCACACAGGTGGATATTGGAAGGGGTCCAGGCGGATCGGAACCAGGTGAGCAGTCAGCGGGGCAGACAAACCACAAAGGAGCAGGCAGGCGGGTAATCGGAGCCAAACCCAGAATCAGGAAACCAGCAGGGAAGTACTCACAAGACGAACCCACAAAGAAAGCTGGGTTGACGAGGCAGGAGTCTATGACGGTTAGAATCCCACAGGTAAGACGGGTGGGAAACTCACGTAGCAACGTCAGAGCTGGGGATCGCCAAACAGCCACATGGACAGGCAGACGGGAACTAGGATGGGGACAGGCAGATCTCGTGGTTGGGGACAGAAGGCTGAGGCGTTTACCGGGGCAGAGTCGAGGCAGGATGGTCAGAGACTAGTGGCATCAATACCAGGAAGTCAGTCTGGAGATGAATGCTGGAAAGTCTTACATGAATATGGATAACAATCTGGCAATGAGTGAGTGAACCAAGGCTGCTTAAATACTGGCTTAACTGGAGATGGAATGCAGCTGCGAGCAACAGGTGGGGCAGGGAGGCTGATGAGGAGGTGTGGCAGAGTGGAGAGTGAGACGGAGGCAGGGTAAGTGGAAAAACACCAGAGAGATCAGGTAGGAGCAGAGGTTGATTGTGACAAGCAGACATTGCTGAAAATGTTTACTACATCCTATGCACACCTAGCGAGAGAGAGCGAGAGAGAGCGAGAGAGAGAGGCTAGTGCTAACTGCAAAGCTAAAGTAACTAGCAGATCTGAACAGCATGTCAATGACTGTTGAGTGAAAGTCGCTAAGAGAGGTGTGAGTGCTGGAGCAGAACTAGTGTAACTTTAAATGTACAGCAGGTAGTTTTAAGTTTTACAGTTTAATTAACTGTGTTCAGACAGAAGAGCAATATACTCTACCAGTAACAGAAACAGAGATGGGACACCACACTGATGTGAGCATGATCAGTCACTACTATTAGTGAAAAGACATCAGTAGAAGTAAATCACTGTGTAAAAATGTTCTCAGATAAAAGAACAAAGTAAGTTAAAATCTTAGTAAGTAAATATGTTGCATTACAGTGCATTACATTTGAAAATGAGGAGAGTGGGTGATAATAATAATATATCTTAAAACAATAAAATTAAAGAACATCTTTAGGTTACCAGATATATCAGTTCCCATGTGAGAACAGCAACGAAACCAACCAATTAATTGCAGTTTGGCACTTTGGAGCCTGAGCATACACCTGATAATTACTAATATACTCAATTGGCAATTTATCATTAAAATTGTTTTAGAGAGTTGTTTATTCAATTGATCACTGTGCAGGATGTAGTGTATATTACATTATACAGAGGTGTTTCTGTTATTTAGCCCACCTTCAGTGATAAAAATGGGTGGGGTGGTGTGTGTGTGTGTGTGTGTGTGGGGGGTAAAGTAGACTACATCACTATACACAACCACATGCACAGGCATACCTGCTGAGGAGACTAAGGTTCTTTGGCGTGTGTGGGGCTCTCCTCAGGACCTTCTACGACTCTGTGGTGGCCTCAGCCATCTACTTCGCTGTGGTCTGCTGGAGAGGGGGCAGCACTGACAGGGATAGGCAGAGGCTCAACAAACTGATCCAGAAAGCGAGCTCTGTCCTGGGCTGCCCCCTAGGCTCCATTGAGGAAGTAGGTGACAGGAGGATGTTACCTAAGCTGACATCCATCATGAACAATAACTCTCACCCTCTGCATGACACTGTAGGGTCTCTGAGTAGCTTCTTCAGCAGCAGACTTTTACATCCTCGCTGTAAGAAGGAGAGGTTCCGCAGGTCCTTCATTCAAGCAGCTGTCAGACTCCACAACTCCTGCTCTTCCTGACCATGTGCAAACTTGCACTTTTTCATGTACACATCGTGTGTACTGTGTGCATTGTATTTATTAGTGTATATTTGGTGTATTTTTGATGTATATTTCCATAGATAGATAGATAGTTGTGGGATTAATAAAGTTAATCTAATCTAATCTAATCTAATCTAATCTAATCTAATCTAATACACACTGCTGATTTGCCTTATACATGCTCTCATAAGCCATGTTTCCACCACAGGAACTTTCCCCAGGAACCTTTAGAGCAGTGGTTCTTAACCTTGTTGGAGGTACCGAACCCCACCAGTTTCATATGCGCATTCACCGAACCCCTCTTTAGTGAAAAATAAAATATGATTTTTTTCAAATTCAAGACATAGATATGTTTTTGTAGTCTGCCGGTGCGAGACTAGAGTTGCTCAACTTGGCGTTGCAAATCATGCAGATAGGACGCTCACTCCCATCACGTTCTGTGATACATGAGAATCCATGTTGTACATATTCGTCCGACCACTTTCTTCTTTTGCCCGACATAGTTAGTATGGATAAAATATTAAAGAAATCACACGACGTACTACAACGACAGTCACACGTTGACTACTGAGCGCGCACTAAATTCCCCGCAACGCTGATTGGCCAAGCAGTGTAGCATGATCATCTGCAGCCAGCGATGGCCAAGTGGGGCGTGTGTGTCATCACGAATTTACACGATAATTCACGTTTGTCCGGACCTCCGCGGCGGAGGCTCTGCCGAACCCCTGAGACCGACTCACCGAACCCCTAGGGTTCGATCGAACCCAGGTTAAGAACCACTGCTTTAGAGTAACTATGTGCGCTTCCGACACAGGAACCGGGGTCTAAATTTAGTTCCGGGGTAATTGATCCACCCCCAAAAGTGTACCTGGTCAGGGGGTAGTACTTTCCAAAGGTTCAGGAACTTTGGGGGGTGTGGTCTACAGTGCTGAACATTTCTGACTGGTTGAGTCCCCGCTGCATTTTATTTCACCTGCGATGTTTAAAAGTCCGCAGTGAGCAAGCCAGTGAGCAAGCCAGTGAGCACCGAACGAGCAAACACATTTTCCACACCACGAAACAGGTCTGGGAGAAGGTAAAAAACTGAAACAGGTCTTTAAAATAAAGGACCACTACAAATGGAGTGGCTAGGATTGCCACCCGTCAGATATAACATGGGATCGTCCTGCATTTGAAAATAAAATGCTGCATCCTGTATTGAATACATACGGATTACAAAACTCGTATTTTCTTTCATGTTATGTCTTTAAAGTGCTGTGAATAATGTAATGTCAACTAAAAATTTAGCATAATCTTCCTGGGACTTTAGGCCGCGGTGGAAATACAGACAACAATGGGCCACAGGAGCCTTTTAGTTCCTGAAGAAGTACCTTTAAGTTCAAGGTACTTTTTGGTCAAAATGCAGCTATACTTGAGAGTAAAATGGGTAAGAGTTAATGAGTCCAATTAGCCAATAAGAATCAGCTTTGTCCATTTCTGCCCGGATACTGCATTAGTAGCACCTGCTGAGACCTGAGACCTGCTGTTTGCTATCAGCTTCTGAATTTGTATTGCAGTGTATGGGAGAGCTACTATGTTGCCTAAACAGTTTGTTGGAGCCAATGTGGCAAATTAATGTTATATTTTCCAATTGGATTTATTTTCTTTGTTTTTATTTCTTTATTGTTTAAAAATAATATTTTGTATTATGGGGTAAGTCGGATATTGTCCAGCAGGTGGCTCCACCTGACTGTGGGGCGGAAGTGCTTCCCTATATTTGGAGTACGGCCCGTGAATGAGGCAGGTGTGTGTGTGTTTGCGACCGGCAGCATACAAGTTTTTGACCGTCGTCACGTAGTCGCATTTTCATATTGGTGTTTTGCATCATCTTTGGATAATTGATATGTTATGGAACATTCGGGTTTATGTGGCACTCGTGGAATAATAAATGCACGTTTTGTAAGTACAACGAATTTGTGGGATCTTTTATTCGTGTGGAGTACGACGCGTCCACTTGGTGTAAAGCTGGTTGCACCCACCTCAATGGCTTGTAGACACTTTTATTGGATCCTGGAATCAAGCCATACATAAAGTCAAAAACTTTTGCGTTGAGGACATCGGTGGACTGTTGTTTCCCGTCGGAGCCACGCGGGATTGTTTTTTTTTTGTTGTTCAGCGCTGTTTGGTCTGGAAGCAGCAACGCGGTAACGGAGAACGCCAACCAGCGAAACGTCTCACCGGAGCTCCAACTACGGTACCCGACGTCAGCTGCCAACACATCACAGGCAAGGTATGTTACTAGCCGCCCAGCTAATGGCCTTTTAAATCATGTGTGCGCACAGCTTAGCGTAAAACCAATGCATTGATGGTTTTGATTGACTGGCGTTCAAGCCAATATTGACATTGAATAAAGTAATTTGTACACAACGTTGTTGCGGTTTGTTGACATGGACATGGACGGTAGCGTTGACAAATCCGCGGAGCCTGAGCAGGTTGCTGCAGACGATGTTACATCTAGAGGAAAAAGGGAAATCAAACCAACGTATAAGGTTTTGTGTGAAAGGTCAACAATGTTTCAAAATGAAAGGTCTGAGAAACTAAACAAAGCTAAAAAGCTGAGGAAAATGATGGAGGTATTTATGCAAAACAATGACATGAATGGTATAAACAGTGTGTTTGATGAACATGGTCGGCTGTGCGTGTCAGCCAAAGGTTTGCATGATAATGTTATGGCTGTGATGCCTATGCCCCAGGTTGAAATTGTTAAACAAAACACATGGTTTGGGCAAGAGTGGCAATTGAGGAAAGTTTTCGCATACAAGTTGAACAGTGGCTGTCACCTACAATGGAAAATGCTGAAAATGCAAATAACGAACATACGGATAATGGAACCGCGACGGATGAACATCTTAAGGAAATAGAACATGTGTTCACACAAAATGTTCACACAAAATGTGAGCAATGATGTTAAACCGGCTGACAGCGTTTCTAATGTTAAAAGTAAACATTCTGGGCAGAGTGGTAAAAGTAAGGCCTTGGAACGCATCAAAGCGGAGGCTGAGAGAGCTGCACTGCCGGTGAAAGTGGAAGCTTTGAAACAGAGACTTGCTCTTGAAGAGGAATTGAAAAGGAAAAGGCAGCAACTGGAAATGGAGGCTGAATTGGTTGCATCCGCTGCAAAGCTGGCTGTCTTCGACAGCGCATCAGAGAGTGGGAGACGGTCACGTACGTCTTCTAAAGGTAATGAAGGAAAAACCATACCAGCGGAAAAACAAACCGGACCTCAACCAACCTCCACCCATCTACTGAACCCATCCGCAAAGCCATTTGCTCTTCCACAAGATCCCATTGTTAGAACAAAGACAACAACAAGTTTTCCAATACACCTGGAACTGCCACAACTGGAACTGCCACAACTGGAACTGCCACAACTACGACAACTGTGGCAGGCTTCTCAAGCGCCACCGCTAGGTGGGGCTTTTGCACAACCGCACCCTAATTTATTACCAGTTTACAATGGATCCCCTGCAATGTATGAATCCCTCCAAACGGCACCACAAGGTGGTGCTGTTGCATCGCCACAACTTAAACCAAAGTCAGCTGACAATGGGCTTTCTACAAAGTTATATCAACCCTTCCAACTGCCACCACAAGGAGACTTGAGCACCATCATGCAACGGCAGATCGATATTACAGACATGCTCGTTCAAAACCAACTCGCAATGTCGTTACCATCTAGAGACATCCCTGCATTTGATGGTGACCCACTTCAGTACCGGAGCTTCATAAGAGCATTTGAGCATCACATCGAGTCCAAAGCCAACAAAGCAGATTGCTTGTATTTTTTGGAACAGTTCACCAAAGTCCAACCACGAGAGCTGGTAAAGAGTTGCCAGCACATGATGCCTGACAGAGGATATGACATGGCCAAGAATCTCCTGCAGGAACACTTTGGAAATGAGTTTAAAATTGCTGCATCTTACATTGAGAAGGCTTTGGCGTGGCCCACAGTAAAATCTGAGGACGTAAAGGCGCTGCAGGCCTATTCCCTATTTCTGCGCAACTGCTGCAATGTAATGACAGAGCTACAATACATGCAAGAGCTCAACATGCCTTCCAACATGCGCATGATCATGATCAAGCTGCTTTACAAATTTAGGGAGAAGTGGGGAACAACAGCTCATGAGCTATTGGAGCGACGGAACTGCAGAGCTGTTTTTACTGATCTGGTCGCGTTTGTGGAACGCCAAGTGAAGATCCTGGCTGACCCACTTTTTGGTGACATACAGGACTGTTCCATGGGCAAAGATGGACTGAGTAACAGGATCAAGTCCCAGCCTCAGTCCAAGTACAGTGGAGCTAAAGGTAGCAGCTTTGCTACAACGGTGACACGTCTGGACTTTAAAGCACCAGACTATGGCTTTGTTCAAAAAATGCCTGAATCTAAATTGGACAAATCTGACTCTGGACATGCTTGTGTGTGCTGTGTTGGGTCTGAGCTCTATTAGTAACTGGAAATCATTATTACTCGGCCTCACACGGGGGCATCATTAGTACTCGGCCTCACCCGGGCGGCACCATTATGTTAACAGTACTCAACCTCATGAGCTGGACACCAAATATGTTAGATTTCGGTTGTTTATCAATTTATTGGCTATCACAAATTAAGAAAATATTAATATTAAAAATATTAATATTAAAGAATAACTTTAAAATGAATTAAAGTTCACGGGGCACCAGCCT
>NW_019524948.1:200568-201829 GCF_002814215.2 Seriola lalandi dorsalis
GGTCCGTGGGGGGAAGGGTCATCCCCAGGTGTGAACGGTGAGGAACTGTGGAGTGTGAGTTCCTTTGTCCAGTGGAGCAAAGAAACATTTGGTCTATTGAATGACTGAGTCCCAACAGTCCCCCCTTTGTTGTCAGGATGCCACCTGACGTGTCATCCTGAGAGCATAATGTATAGTTCATTTGTCAGTTCATTCAACGGGTAACATCCGGGCATTTGTCAACACTATCTATCTTGGCTAAGCAAGAACAATCAGGTTACAAAGCAGAATTCAGATAATAACCACAATGATGAAATAGTGTAAAACAACGAACATGTTTCCTAGTTACTCATGGTGTTAGTGAGGACTGGAAAGTCAGTGATGTTAGTTTGTTAAGGTGAGATATAGAGGGTCGCACCTAGAATGACAAGATTTGGAGTGTCTGGGTGAGTGTGCCATGTATATGCAATGTCCTAAACTTGTATCTGATTTGATTCAGAATTTAGTTTGCTGCTGCTGCTGCTGACAAACCCATTGTGTCCATCTGGAAGAGTGTAGGGTACCCTGAGCCTACTTACTGTCAGTACTCAGTGCGGCGAACTCTGGAGCGCCGGTGCTTTAAGTTTTCCTTAACTTGTGGCACAAAGCTGTAGCACTTTGAGTAGCTGAAGGAAGAACATTCAGAGGCATTGTCACTGTCTGAATTAACATGGTCAGAGATGACGTGGTCATTGTCTGATCCATGTGTTGACTGGTCCTGTGTCTGAGCCAGAATTTCTGCGTAAGGCCGTCTCCTGCTCCTGTTGTGGGAGTGCCTATCTCTACGCACTTGGTGGGCGTGGCGGTTACGCTCAGCACCCATATGTGGCCTTTTATCACCCCCCTTCGATCTGTTCTGAGGGTGATCTTTTGAGGTTACATGTCTGTGTGACGCTAAGGTGTTTGAGCTGCTAGGCTCAGTTGTTTTCCCCCTTGCCTTGGAATTGACCATGGTTTCCCAAGCCATTTTTGTCATCTTCTTTATTTCCTGCATGGTGGGCTTACCTTGATGCCTCATCAGTGTAACATGAGTGCGTACACAGGGATGGAGGTTTCGTAGGAACAAAGACTTGAAGGTGGAGTTCTCCTCTAAGCCTGGTGTGTTCCTACCCTGAAAATATGCATGCCTCAAACGTTGGTAAAAGTCATTGGGATGTTCATGGCGGGAGTGTTTTATTTGAGAAGCTGCAACCAAAGATTCTATCTCATCCGCAGCAGGAGAGAATTCTTCTGTCAGTGCTTG
>NW_019524948.1:201849-202223 GCF_002814215.2 Seriola lalandi dorsalis
AATCTGGAACTCTGATTAACCATTAGCTTACTAACTATTACCAAATTACCAAATCAATAGTAAGTTACAGTTGAAGGATTGGAATTCTACCGAGTAGAGGTTGGCAATATTCACGCTTGTGCAACATTAAAGACACCACTAGTTATACTTAAAAGGCATTTATTTACAATGGAGCAGAGTAAAGTACAATGTCTAATCTAGCATATACAGGTGTGTGTGTGTGTGTGTGTGTGTGTGTGTGTGTGTGTGTATGTGTGTGTGTGTATGTCTGTGTGTGTCTGTGGGGACACAGACAAAGGCAAGATTAACTGTATGACTGACCACAACCTAAGCAAACATTACAACAACAAGACATCAATCAACAAGTACATTAA
>NW_019524948.1:202243-204209 GCF_002814215.2 Seriola lalandi dorsalis
CTCTAAGCCTGGTGTGTTCCTACCCTGAAAATATGCATGCCTCAAACGTTGGTAAAAGTCATTGGGATGTTCATGGCGGGGAGGGTTTGATTTGTGAAGCTGCAACCAAAGATTCTATCTCATCCGCAGCAGGAGAGAATTCTTCTGTCAGTGCTTGACAGAGCTCTTTGTAGTCATCTCTGACACTGGGAGGCAGTGATTGCATAAACTTGTGGACTGCTTTTGAGCTGGTCTTCCACACAAGTTTAGTTTTCTCCCTTTGGGTTGCATGGGGCAAATCAATTAGGTTGTGTTCTAACTCCCTAAAGTAGTTTTCAATATTTTGATCAGAGTTGTCTGGATCAAAATGTTCAATGTCCTTTGCTATGAACTCAAGCACTTCGAGGCGGGGGCACTGTGAGGTCCCTACTGATGAAGGCGAGACTAAGCTAGCTGGACTAGAGGAAGGAGCTGAACAGCGGTCATCACTCTCATGGAGGTGCAGAGAGGAGGCTGAACAGTCCGGAAAAGTTTTGGTCCTTCTGTTGGAGGGGTGAGCACAGGTGAAACTGTTATGCATCAGTGGCTGATGGGAACATGAATATCCTCTACCGGATAAACTACCTGTCTCTTCAGTGTCAGTTTCAGGAAGATGGGAAGTCAGGTGGGTATAACCTCTGTCTCTCAGTGGATGTTGAGGAGCTGACTTCATTTCCCAGGACTTAGGGTCAGTTGGGAATTGGTCCCATCTTCTGAATGGAGGCGGAGTTAACCTGTCATTAAGGGAAGAGTGTGAGGCAGAGAAACCAGAATCACAAGCACTGACCGATCGTGGTGGAGCAAGGCATTCTGATTTAACCCTTAACAATTCTTCCTTGTGTGAACAGAGGTCTACCTCTGCTGCATGCAGGTCTCCTAAGTAGCGCATGGCTTTCTTGTTAGCTTCCTTAACTTCCTGGAGGAGAAAAGCATTTTGAGCTCTAAGCAATTTTACCTCCTCCTCTAGGGCTGCTTGGCTCTGAAGTGAAATGCTGGTTTGCCTGTGGAAGTTCAACAGTACACATCTTAACAATGGGCCTTTGGATGCAGTCTGGGCATCACCTTTGTCACTGAGTAGCAAGTCTATTTCTTTACTGCACTCACTGGAATTTAACTTGCTGATAAATTCTAGGTAGCCAGGCTTCAGGCTCTGTGCTAGGGAAGAAATAAACTGCTCTACACAGGAGTTCTCCATTGTTGTGTCTGGGAAAGAGGGAGGTTAAACAATTTTTCACAAAACAAGAAGGCAATGTAGTTGGCTGTGGTGTTGCGCTGGCAGACACCTTGTAGTGTAGTTTGGCAGTACACTAGCCTAACTAAACAATGCAGTGGCCTACACTATGGGGGGTAGCTTCCTGTGGAGGAGGGGTAGCTACACTAGTGGGCATAAAGATTAGGGACAGTAAAGGCAAGTGCAGGTTTACTGTCTGCTTAAGAAATGTTTCAAAAGCAATGACTGAGATGCAAGGCAGTAACAGTCCAAAGATTATCTCTTCAAGTTGACTCAGGCTGTAATGCAAGGCAGTAACAGCTAGGTGCAGAACTTGGGTTTCACAGGGCTGATAGCACGCTTTGGCTCTATCTCAGGCTCTATTTCTTACTCAGGCTGAAATGCTTGGCAGTAACAGCCAGGTATAAGCTCTCTGTGTTACACAGGGCTGTCGGCCCACAGTGTCTAAGTTAAAGGGAGCAGCAATTCTGACAGCTTTACTAGATAGCATTGAACACGTGGTATTCAAATGCTGAACTGAGGTTCGTACATTTCCTACAGAATAAACTCAACTGGAATTGTTAGCAACAATAGCAGGCTCTTGATACTAAGGCTTAAGTGTTAGCTATTAAAACTGGAGGACGTCTAATATTACTTAAGGTAAAATTAGTAAACCAATTCTCACCACAGTGCACTTGTTTGTAAGTACACCTGGACGTTTACTCCTGTGGTGGACTA